>NW_027141633.1:27500-29168 GCF_036365525.1 Heterodontus francisci | reverse complement strand
TAACATCGGATGGCCCCCGCCCAGACTTAAACGCAGCACCAAAAGCTCCAGGCCGGCCGGTATATCTCGCAACTTAATGACAACGGCACCTCGTACTCAACCCTCGGGGGGGGGCGCTCACCAGGCCAGGGGTTAGTAACGAGCGGATGTGCACGCGTGTCGACGTCGGGCTTGCGACCGGGCTCGGCTCATAACTGTTCCGGAGTGCCGATAAGGGAGGTGCCGAAGACAAAGAGCGTGGGCGCGGTGCTGGTTTGAACTGCACGAGGGCAGGAGAGAAAAGCGAGCAGCCCACGGGAAGCAAGCGTGGAAAGGACCCGAGACTAGCAGCAGCTAGAAGGCGTGGCAAGAGTTTGGAGCACGTGCAACCGGGGTGGGGGAGTTGGTTCGAAAAGCAGGCAGCAGAGACCAGGGGGACAGGACCGTGCGGCACTGACTAGGTGCACCCTCAGATGTAGGCGAGCTTGCCGGAGGCACAGCGGGAGGCATGCGTGTGGAAGGAGACAGGGCTCCAGCACAACACGCAGCACCGCAGGGACTCCATGGCAAAACTGCACAAACACCGAATGAGGGCACGCAAAGCCAGCGAGGCAGCACGGCAAGCCCACAGTCAACTACGTCAAGCTCTCCTCCTCCTCGTCCAGAACCACTAAACCACGTCGACCACTGGCAACAGCCATCGAGACCGAACCACACGGTTTGCGTCCACCGACATGCCACACCGAGTCTCTCTCTCTCTCTATGCCGATTCACCAGGCATCGTTCCCATCTCTGCTCTGCACACTCCACAGAGAGTCAACTCTGCCCTCCACGATCCATTCGGAGGCTAACGGCCCGGCAGCAAGCAGTCCCAGCACTGACGCAGTCGTTCGTTTGCAACCCACTGACAGTAGCCGTCCTGGGAAAAGCAGAGGCTGGCCGAGACCAGTGCCGGCGCGCCCGGAGGCCCACGCCGGACTGCCCCCCATCGCGATTAAATGGAGGGACAGAGGTCGAACTCTCCCAAAGGCGGAGTAAACTCCAGGTCTGCACTTAGGGGGACGAAGAGGAGCAAAGGAACCTCTGCGACAAAACCCCAGCCGCGCTCCCGCCGGCAAAGGCGAGTGCGATTGATTGTCAAGCGACCCTCAGACAGGCGTAGCCCCGGGAGGAACCCGGGGCCGCAAAGTGCGTTCAAAGTGTCGATGATCAATGTGTCCTGCAATTCACATTAATTCTCGCAGCTAGCTGCGTTCTTCATCGACGCACGAGCCGAGTGATCCACCGCTAAGAGTTGTCTCAGGTTTTCGGTCCGTCCCTCGCGCGAGGGGTCGAACCCGGAACGTGCGAACGCTCCCCCGCCCTCCCCAATGGGGTGTGGGGGGTGGGAGAGCCCCAGCCTGGCACGGCCCTTCGGATTTCAGTCGAACAATCACAATGACCAAAGAAAGGTTTTCACGCGGCCAACGTGGTCAGGGCGCTCGCGAGGCGAAGCGCGTCAGCTCGTCCGACGCCGGAGCCCAACCGTGCCGACGCGCACCACGGACAACAGAGGCAGGGTCTCTGCCGCCACCGAGGCCGGGAGGACGAGGAGAGAGAGAGAGCGAACGCGGACGGACTGAGTGGGGTACAAGGCCGACAGGATGAGCCCGCTGCGGGGAAACAAATCCTGCCTCCGCGGCCAGGTAC
>NW_027141633.1:15000-22500 GCF_036365525.1 Heterodontus francisci | reverse complement strand
GGGGCCCGGGAAAGTCGCCGAGTCCGACCCCATACACTTCCATGAGTTGGGGGTTTTGGCCTTCCCGGCCCAAGGCTCGCCTTATTTCGGCCTGCACTTTCGGAAAAGGGTGCATTCCTTTTGGTTAATGATTTCACCAGCCCGGGTCTTAGCCTCTGCCCCGACGGCTAAGTCTTTTGGTTAATGATTTCCTGCGGCTGGGACTACCCTTTCCCCCGCCCTGCAGGCACCCGGGTCGGGAGGCCGTCGGGGGCACTTTCCGGGGCAAATCCGGACCCTTACGCAAGGGAGAGTGCGCCCCCCGCCTCGGCCGGGGGTCAGGCTGCCGCCTATTAAGCCCGACAGAAAACCCGAAAAATGGACGAAAATGGGAAAAAATCCCCATCCGAAAAAGGCTTAAAAGTCGGTTGGGCGGCAGCTAGGGTCGGTCTCTGCAGACCTGGAGGCTCGGGTGGACTCTTGGAATAAACGTCCAAGTCCCGACTTGCCACCTCCTACTACTGTGCAGATACCCCGCCAACCCCCAGCCACCCGAATGACAAGCGTCCGATCAGCGGGACGAATTTGACAACTCTGGCCGGACCTCTGGAACTCCATCCCGGGTAACCGGGGCAAATTTTTCCGCTTGATCGCCCTTCCACTGGTTAACCATTTGCCCTTTCGGACTTAGTCTCTGGACATTATTCGACGGATTTTCTGGTTAACCATTTGCCCTTTCGGACTTAGTCTCTGGGCATTATTTTCGACTTTTTGGTTAATGATTTCACACTTTTTACTTACTTTTGCGCTTTTTGGTTAATGATTACTCTGCTTACTGGTTAATTATTTGCCCTTTCGGACTTAGTCTCTGGACATTATTTTCGAGTTTTTGGTTAATGATTTCACACTTTTAACATATTTTTGCGCTTTTTGGTTAATGATTACTCTGCTTACTGGTTAATTATTTGCCCTTTCGGACTTAGTCTCTGGAGATTATTTTCGAGTTTTTGGTTAATGATTTCACACTTTTTACTTACTTTTGCGATTTTTGGTTAATGATTTCACACTTTTTACTTACTTTTGCGCATTTTGGTTAATGATTACTCTGCTTACTGGTTAACCATTTGCCCTTTCGGACTTAGTCTCTGGACATTATTTTCGAGTTTTTGGTTAATGATTTCACACTTTTAACATATTTTTGCGCTTTTTGGTTAATGATTACTCTGCTTACTGGTTAACCATTTGCCCTTTCGGACTTAGTCTCTGCACATTATTTTCGAGTTTTTGGTTAATGATTTCATACTTTTTACTTACTTTTGCGCTTTTTGGTTAATGATTACTCTGCTTACTGGTTAACCATTTGCCCTTTTGGACTTAGTCTCTGGACATTATTTTCGAGTTTTTGGTTAATGATTTCACACTTTTTACTTACTTTTGCGATTTTTGGTTAATGATTACTCTGCTTACTGGTTAACCATTTGCCCTTTCGGACTTAGTCTCTGGAGATTATTTTCGAGTTTTTGGTTAATGATTTCACACTTTTTACTTACTTTTGCGATTTTTGGTTAATGATTTCACACTTTTTACTTACTTTTGCGCATTTTGGTTAATGATTACTCTGCTTACTGGTTAACCATTTGCCCTTTTGGACTTAGTCTCTGCACATTATTTTCGAGTTTTTGGTTAATGATTTCACACTTTTAACATATTTTTGCGCTTTTTGGTTAATGATTTCACACTTTTTACTTACTTTTGCGATTTTTGGTTAATGATTACTCTGCTTACTGGTTAACCATTTGCCCTTTCGGACTTAGTCTCTGGACATTGTTTTCGACATTTTGGTTAATGATTTCACACTTTTAACTTAATTTTGTGCTTTTTGGTTAATGATTTCATACTTTTTACTTACTTTTGCCCTTTTTGGTTAATGATTACTCTGCTTACTGGTTAACCATTTGCCCTTTCGGACTTAGTCTCTGGACATTGTTTTCGACATTTTGGTTAATGATTTCACACTTTTAACTTAATTTTGTGCTTTTTGGTTAATGATTTCATACTTTTTACTTACTTTTGCGATTTTTGGTTAATGATTACTCTGCTTACTGGTTAACCATTTGCCCTTTCGGACTTAGTCTCTGGACATTATTTTCGGGTTTTTGGTTAATGATTTCACACTTTTTACTTACTTTTGCGATTTTTGGTTAATGATTACTCTGCTTACTGGTTAACCATTTGCCCTTTCGGACTTAGTCTCTGGACATTGTTTTCGACATTTTGGTTAATGATTTCACACTTTTAACTTAATTTTGTGCTTTTTGGTTAATGATTTCATACTTTTTACTTACTTTTGCCCTTTTTGGTTAATGATTACTCTGCTTACTGGTTAACCATTTGCCCTTTCGGACTTAGTCTCTGGACATTGTTTTCGACATTTTGGTTAATGATTTCACACTTTTAACTTAATTTTGTGCTTTTTGGTTAATGATTTCATACTTTTTACTTACTTTTGCGATTTTTGGTTAATGATTACTCTGCTTACTGGTTAACCATTTGCCCTTTCGGACTTAGTCTCTGGACATTATTTTCGGGTTTTTGGTTAATGATTTCACACTTTTTACTTACTTTTGCGATTTTTGGTTAATGATTACTCTGCTTACTGGTTAACCATTTGCCCTTTCGGACTTAGTCTCTGGACATTGTTTTCGACATTTTGGTTAATGATTTCACACTTTTAACTTAATTTTGTGCTTTTTGGTTAATGATTTCATACTTTTTACTTACTTTTGCCCTTTTTGGTTAATGATTACTCTGCTTACTGGTTAACCATTTGCCCTTTCGGACTTAGTCTCTGGACATTGTTTTCGACATTTTGGTTAATGATTTCACACTTTTAACTTAATTTTGTGCTTTTTGGTTAATGATTTCATACTTTTTACTTACTTTTGCGATTTTTGGTTAATGATTACTCTGCTTACTGGTTAACCATTTGCCCTTTCGCACTTAGTCTCTGGAGATTATTTTCGACTTTTTGGTTAATGATTTCACACTTTTAACTTAATTTTGTGCTTTTTGGTTAATGATTTCATACTTTTTACTTACTTTTGCCCTTTTTGGTTAATGATTACTCTGCTTACTGGTTAACCATTTGCCCTTTCGGACTTGGTCTCTGGACATTATTTTCGAGTTTTTGGTTAATGATTTCACACTTTTTACTTACTTTTGCGATTTTTGGTTAATGATTTCACACTTTTTACTTACTTTTGCGATTTTTGGTTAATGATTACTCTGCTTACTGGTTAACCATTTGCCCTTTCGGACTTAGTCTCTGGAGATTATTTTCGAGTTTTTGGTTAATGATTTCACACTTTTTACTTACTTTTGCGATTTTTGGTTAATGATTTCACACTTTTTACTTACTTTTGCGATTTTTGGTTAATGATGACTCTGCTTACTGGTTAATTATTTGTACTTTCGGACTTGGTCTCTGGACATTATTTTCGAGTTTTTGGTTAATGATTTCACACTTTTAACATAATTTTGCGCTTTTTGGTTAATGATTACTCTGCTTACTGGTTAACCATTTGCCCTTTCGGACTTAGTCTCTGCACATTATTTTCGAGTTTTTGGTTAATGATTTCACACTTTTAACTTAATTTTGTGCTTTTTGGTTAATGATTTCATACTTTTTACTTACTTTTGCCCTTTTTGGTTAATGATTACTCTGCTTACTGGTTAACCATTTGCCCTTTCGGACTTAGTCTCTGGAGATTATTTTCGAGTTTTTGGTTAATGATTTCACACTTTAACATATTTTTAAGCTTTTTGGTTAATGATTACTCTGCTTACTGGTTAACCATTTGCCCTTTCGGACTTAGTCTCTGCACATTATTTTCGAGTTTTTGGTTAATGATTTCACACTTTTAACATATTTTTGCGCTTTTTGGTTAATGATTACTCTGCTTACTGGTTAACCATTTGCCCTTTCGGACTTAGTCTCTGCACATTATTTTCGACTTTTTGGTTAATGATTTCACACTTTTAACATATTTTTGCGCTTTTTGGTTAATGATTTCATACTTTTTACTTACTTTTGCGCCTTTTGGTTAATGATTACTCTGCTTACTGGTTAACCATTTGCCCTTTCGGACTTAGTCTCTGGAGATTATTTTCGAGTTTTTGGTTAATGATTTCACACTTTTTACTTACTTTTGCGATTTTTGGTTAATGATTACTCTGCTTACTGGTTAACCATTTGCCCTTTCGGACTTAGTCTCTGCACATTATTTTCGAGTTTTTGGTTAATGATTTCACACTTTTAACATATTTTTGCGCTTTTTGGTTAATGATTACTCTGCTTACTGGTTAACCATTTGCCCTTTCGGACTTAGTCTCTGCACATTATTTTCGACTTTTTGGTTAATGATTTCACACTTTTAACATATTTTTGCGCTTTTTGGTTAATGATTTCATACTTTTTACTTACTTTTGCGCCTTTTGGTTAATGATTACTCTGCTTACTGGTTAACCATTTGCCCTTTCGGACTTAGTCTCTGGAGATTATTTTCGAGTTTTTGGTTAATGATTTCACACTTTTTACTTACTTTTGCGATTTTTGGTTAATGATTACTCTGCTTACTGGTTAACCATTTGCCCTTTTGGACTTAGTCTCTGGACATTATTTTCGGGTTTTTGGTTAATGATTTCACACTTTTTACTTACTTTTGCGATTTTTGGTTAATGATGACTCTGCTTACTGGTTAACCATTTGCCCTTTCGCACTTAGTCTCTGGAGATTATTTTCGACTTTTTGGTTAATGATTTCACACTTTTAACTTAATTTTGTGCTTTTTGGTTAATGATTTCATACTTTTTACTTACTTTTGCCCTTTTTGGTTAATGATTACTCTGCTTACTGGTTAACCATTTGCCCTTTCGGACTTGGTCTCTGGACATTATTTTCGAGTTTTTGGTTAATGATTTCACACTTTTTACTTACTTTTGCGATTTTTGGTTAATGATTTCACACTTCTTACTTACTTTTGCGATTTTTGGTTAATGATTACTCTGCTTACTGGTTAACCATTTGCCCTTTCGGACTTAGTCTCTGGACATTATTTTCGAGTTTTTGGTTAATGATTTCACACTTTTTACTTACTTTTGCGATTTTTGGTTAATGATTTCACACTTTTTACTTACTTTTGCGATTTTTGGTTAATGATGACTCTGCTTACTGGTTAATTATTTGTACTTTCGGACTTGGTCTCTGGACATTATTTTCGACTTTTTGGTTAATGATTTCACACTTTTAACATAATTTTGCGCTTTTTGGTTAATGATTACTCTGCTTGCTTGTTACTGATTTCCCCTTTCGGACTTGATCTCTGGCCGTTCTTTTCGACCTTTTTGGATCAGGTTTCCACACTCTGAAATTATTTTGGGCTCACTGATTAGGCGAGATCAAGGGGGCATGCCTGGGCACTTTGGGCTCAGTTTGGGAAGGCGGCGTCCGTGTGCTCCTCCGCCCTTCCCGCACTTGCGGCTAGGTTTGCCAAACTGCGCTGACCCGCAGCCCTGCCTTTTTGCCCACGGCACACGGAACGACTCAAGTCTGGCTCCGTTCCAGGCCGTTGCCTCCGGCTGCCCGCCGTCCGGCCGGCCTGGGACGTACCCCGGCTGACGGCGCCGGAGGCCCTCTAGCAGCCACCGGTGCCGCGGGCCAATGGGTCCGGGCGTTCCGGAGCTATCGGTGGGGAAGTGCTCTCCCCTTTTCCTGACGCCGTTCGCCCGAGCAGAGGTGCAGCCTGACGGGACTGCTGTCGCCTTCCGCGGCGCACCGGCCCCTTTCACCTGCCGTCGACCGCGCGGAGCTCGGACCTCCCTCCCCGAAGTTATGGCCCCGGCGCCGGAGGGTGCCCGGGGCCGGGCATTCAGCGGGGTGAGTCTTAACCTTCCCGGTCAGCCTGCGGGGTCGGTGCGCCGGCACTCGACGCCGGAGGGTCCCCTCTTTCCGTAGAGCCCCGCCCGGTGCCGATCGGCCGGCGGATTGCGGAGCGAACCGCGCCTGACCGACGGGCCTCGGAAACCCGTTGCAGTCGACGGGGGGGAACCGGACAGCGGGACGAGGTGCCGATTCCACCCGCAGATTCGATCCCGAAATCCCGCGGGATTCGGCGGTCCGACCCGACAGATTCAAACGTCGCCCGGGCGGCCCCCAGCGGTCGGGCCGGCCTGGTTCCGCCACCGCCCGATGCCCCTCGCCCCCGGCTACCGCCGGCCGCGCAGACCGAGCGAATGCGGCCGGACGTCCGGCGGCAATCGGCCGGAAAGCGGTATGGCCATTTCCTACTGTCCCTCGGACGGGCAGAGGGGCGGCGCCGGGGCACTCGCGGACCAGGCCGCGCCCCTCCGAGCCCTACCGCCTGCCGTCGACCGCGCGGGGATCGGACCTCCCTCCCCGAAGTTATGGCCCCGGAGCCGGAGGGTAGCCGGGGCCGGGCATTCAGCGGGGTGAGTCTTCACCTTCCCGGTCAGCCTGCGGGGTCGGTGCGCCGGCACTCGACGCGGGAGGGTCCCCTCTTTCCGTAGAGCCCCGCCCGGTGCCGATCGGCCGGCGGATTGCGGAGCGAACCGCGCCTGACCGACGGGCCTCGGAAACCCGTTGCAGTCGACCGGGGGGAACCGGACAGCGGGACGAGGTGCCGATTCCACCCGCAGATTCGATCCCGAAATCCCGCGGGATTCGGCGGTCCGACCCGACAGATTCAAACGTCGCCCGGGCGGCCCCCAGCGGTCGGGCCGGCCTGGTTCCGCCACCGCCCGATGCCCCTCGCCCCCGGCTACCGCCGGCCGCGCAGACCGAGCGAATGCGGCCGGACGTCCGGCGGCAATCGGCCGGAAAGCGGTATGGCCATTTCCTACTGTCCCTCGGACGGGCAGAGGGGCGGCGCCGGGGCACTCGCGGACCAGGCCGCGCCCCTCCGAGCCCTACCGCCTGCCGTCGACCGCGCGGGGATCGGACCCTCCTCGCCGAAGTTATGGAGGTAAGACCGGGAGGCTGCCCAGGGTCGGGACTTCAACCGGCTGCCGCCACCCTTTCCCGCCTGTCCCACGGGCTCGGAGATCCAGGCCCTGCAAAGACCCTCCGGTCGCCACCCGACAGGTGCTTTACCGGAGAAATCGTAAACCGGCGTCAGGGCCGGACCTGTCCCGCAGAGGGCAGCCTGCGCCCTTATGCTTTCCCTTTTGCTTTGGCCCCGCAGTAGCAAATGGTTCACCGATAAGTCGGGAACCCACACGCCCGGCCCCACCCGCCCATCCTTCCGCAATGCATCGCCTAGACACACGCACCAAGGGCGCTCTCCTTCCCCCGCCTCCCACATCCCACAGGATGTGCCCTCAGACCACGGCGCCCACACAACCACCCACCCACCCACCCAACCTTCCTAAACACGCCGGCAAACATGCATCGAAACACGGCCACCTTCGCAAATTCACCCCCACGCCGACTATTAAGCCCGGCAA
>NW_027141633.1:0-5000 GCF_036365525.1 Heterodontus francisci | reverse complement strand
AAAACCGGTAACCGACAAATACAAAGCATACACACACACACCGCGCGTGTGCCCTTGCTCTGGTGCTAGAGAAATCGAGTGCTCGAGCTGGCCGGAACGGGACGCCCCGCTCCGGAGCTTCACAATCGGACCACTGCGGTAGCGACCAGTGGGACGTCTCGGCCTCACACGAACAGCACAGAGATCGGCACACAGGAGACGGCGCACAACGAGTAATCTACCTAGCACGCCGCCGACCAAGTGGCCAAACTCTCGAGAGGAATGTCCGTCTGACACAAGGGACAGAAACGGGAGGTAACCGCTGAGCCTGAAACACCAGCAAATAAATGCTAGCCCGCCTGGGCCCTCCAACGTCGGACAGTCCTCGCCGTATCGATCGAGTGACCTGGGCACGCACTTTTTTTTCCTTTCACACAGTGTGGGGTTGGCGGCGGCGGGGGGGGGGAGAAAGCATGCACAACTTGGTTGACGTCGCCTGGTCAACTCGCATCGGTTTTCCGTCCCCATCACTGTAAGGAGCAACCGCGACCAGCGTAGCCAAACAGGTCGACCAAAGCTTTCGGCGCTCGCACGGAGAGGTGATGCCAGCCGGCGTGCGTCGCCTAACTTGGACAAAATTCTGGGCACGCACTTTTCGTTTGAGAATAGGACATACATGTAGTGCAACCCAAGGAAACCAGGCGACGCCGCCACAATCTGCGCCTGACAGACAAAGATAACCGTTCACAAGGAGCCTTGTTATTTCGCACCAAGTCTTTTGCGGGCATAGTTTCTTTCTTTGACATGTATATCTGTATGAAGGTCGGCTTTGCTCTGCCATCGCAGCCTCCCTTCTTTGCTTTTCTCACTGTACCAACAGACATGTCATAAGACTTTGGTTTTTTTTTTATTAATTCTTTTCCTGTGGGTGTGGTGTGCCTCCGCACCCCCCAATCTGTTCCAAGGCCTTGTTTTCTCTCGCTCGCCAAAACACTTTGTCTGTTTTCACAGCCAGTCTACCGGCCTAGACCCAACTGTGCGATATTTCAGAGCCGGCAACAGAGCATGGAAAGTCCGCCAGATTTACCCTTAAATGCTCATAAATGACTTCCAGGCACTCTTCGGAAGGTCTTTTATTTCAAAAGAAGGTCCTTCCTTGAGGGAGCACTTCTTCGGCCACTTTGCAAGTGCAACCGCTGCCAGCAAAAGTTCTGAAAATCGAGTTCCCGAAAATCTCCGGGTACCCCGCCAACCCCCAGCCACCCGAATCGCAAGTGTCAATTCGGCGGGTTGCCTGCCGGTAGTCCTTCCGAAAATGAGGCGCCAAATCGCCGCAACGGCCATTTTTCATTTCGGCATCGGGACTTCCGACGGCAACTGATTAACTAGCCCGGGGACTAGAGCGGCAGCAAATGCAACGTGCCCTCTTGGCGGGAGCAACTTGACCGCCCCCGTGGGGAAAGGTCAACTCGGGGCCCGGGAAAGTCGCCGAGTCCGACCCCATACACTTCCATGAGTTGGGGGTTTTGGCCTTCCCGGCCCAAGGCTCGCCTTATTTCGGCCTGCACTTTCGGAAAAGGGTGCATTCCTTTTGGTTAATGATTTCACCAGCCCGGGTCTTAGCCTCTGCCCCGACGGCTAAGTCTTTTGGTTAATGATTTCCTGCGGCTGGGACTACCCTTTCCCCCGCCCTGCAGGCACCCGGGTCGGGAGGCCGTCGGGGGCACTTTCCGGGGCAAATCCGGACCCTTACGCAAGGGAGAGTGCGCCCCCCGCCTCGGCCGGGGGTCAGGCTGCCGCCTATTAAGCCCGACAGAAAACCCGAAAAATGGACGAAAATGGGAAAAAATCCCCATCCGAAAAAGGCTTAAAAGTCGGTTGGGCGGCAGCTAGGGTCGGTCTCTGCAGACCTGGAGGCTCGGGTGGACTCTTGGAATAAACGTCCAAGTCCCGACTTGCCACCTCCTACTACTGTGCAGATACCCCGCCAACCCCCAGCCACCCGAATGACAAGCGTCCGATCAGCGGGACGAATTTGACAACTCTGGCCGGACCTCTGGAACTCCATCCCGGGTAACCGGGGCAAATTTTTCCGCTTGATCGCCCTTCCACTGGTTAACCATTTGCCCTTTCGGACTTAGTCTCTGGACATTATTCGACGGATTTTCTGGTTAACCATTTGCCCTTTCGGACTTAGTCTCTGGGCATTATTTTCGACTTTTTGGTTAATGATTTCACACTTTTTACTTACTTTTGCGCTTTTTGGTTAATGATTACTCTGCTTACTGGTTAATTATTTGCCCTTTCGGACTTAGTCTCTGGACATTATTTTCGAGTTTTTGGTTAATGATTTCACACTTTTAACATATTTTTGCGCTTTTTGGTTAATGATTACTCTGCTTACTGGTTAATTATTTGCCCTTTCGGACTTAGTCTCTGGAGATTATTTTCGAGTTTTTGGTTAATGATTTCACACTTTTTACTTACTTTTGCGATTTTTGGTTAATGATTTCACACTTTTTACTTACTTTTGCGCATTTTGGTTAATGATTACTCTGCTTACTGGTTAACCATTTGCCCTTTCGGACTTAGTCTCTGGACATTATTTTCGAGTTTTTGGTTAATGATTTCACACTTTTAACATATTTTTGCGCTTTTTGGTTAATGATTACTCTGCTTACTGGTTAACCATTTGCCCTTTCGGACTTAGTCTCTGCACATTATTTTCGAGTTTTTGGTTAATGATTTCATACTTTTTACTTACTTTTGCGCTTTTTGGTTAATGATTACTCTGCTTACTGGTTAACCATTTGCCCTTTTGGACTTAGTCTCTGGACATTATTTTCGAGTTTTTGGTTAATGATTTCACACTTTTTACTTACTTTTGCGATTTTTGGTTAATGATTACTCTGCTTACTGGTTAACCATTTGCCCTTTCGGACTTAGTCTCTGGAGATTATTTTCGAGTTTTTGGTTAATGATTTCACACTTTTTACTTACTTTTGCGATTTTTGGTTAATGATTTCACACTTTTTACTTACTTTTGCGCATTTTGGTTAATGATTACTCTGCTTACTGGTTAACCATTTGCCCTTTTGGACTTAGTCTCTGGACATTATTTTCGGGTTTTTGGTTAATGATTTCACACTTTTTACTTACTTTTGCGATTTTTGGTTAATGATTACTCTGCTTACTGGTTAACCATTTGCCCTTTCGGACTTAGTCTCTGGACATTGTTTTCGACATTTTGGTTAATGATTTCACACTTTTAACTTAATTTTGTGCTTTTTGGTTAATGATTTCATACTTTTTACTTACTTTTGCCCTTTTTGGTTAATGATTACTCTGCTTACTGGTTAACCATTTGCCCTTTCGGACTTAGTCTCTGGACATTGTTTTCGACATTTTGGTTAATGATTTCACACTTTTAACTTAATTTTGTGCTTTTTGGTTAATGATTTCATACTTTTTACTTACTTTTGCGATTTTTGGTTAATGATTACTCTGCTTACTGGTTAACCATTTGCCCTTTCGGACTTAGTCTCTGGACATTATTTTCGGGTTTTTGGTTAATGATTTCACACTTTTTACTTACTTTTGCGATTTTTGGTTAATGATTACTCTGCTTACTGGTTAACCATTTGCCCTTTCGGACTTAGTCTCTGGACATTGTTTTCGACATTTTGGTTAATGATTTCACACTTTTAACTTAATTTTGTGCTTTTTGGTTAATGATTTCATACTTTTTACTTACTTTTGCCCTTTTTGGTTAATGATTACTCTGCTTACTGGTTAACCATTTGCCCTTTCGGACTTAGTCTCTGGACATTGTTTTCGACATTTTGGTTAATGATTTCACACTTTTAACTTAATTTTGTGCTTTTTGGTTAATGATTTCATACTTTTTACTTACTTTTGCGATTTTTGGTTAATGATTACTCTGCTTACTGGTTAACCATTTGCCCTTTCGCACTTAGTCTCTGGAGATTATTTTCGACTTTTTGGTTAATGATTTCACACTTTTAACTTAATTTTGTGCTTTTTGGTTAATGATTTCATACTTTTTACTTACTTTTGCCCTTTTTGGTTAATGATTACTCTGCTTACTGGTTAACCATTTGCCCTTTCGGACTTGGTCTCTGGACATTATTTTCGAGTTTTTGGTTAATGATTTCACACTTTTTACTTACTTTTGCGATTTTTGGTTAATGATTTCACACTTTTTACTTACTTTTGCGATTTTTGGTTAATGATTACTCTGCTTACTGGTTAACCATTTGCCCTTTCGGACTTAGTCTCTGGAGATTATTTTCGAGTTTTTGGTTAATGATTTCACACTTTTTACTTACTTTTGCGATTTTTGGTTAATGATTTCACACTTTTTACTTACTTTTGCGATTTTTGGTTAATGATGACTCTGCTTACTGGTTAATTATTTGTACTTTCGGACTTGGTCTCTGGACATTATTTTCGAGTTTTTGGTTAATGATTTCACACTTTTAACATAATTTTGCGCTTTTTGGTTAATGATTACTCTGCTTACTGGTTAACCATTTGCCCTTTCGGACTTAGTCTCTGCACATTATTTTCGAGTTTTTGGTTAATGATTTCACACTTTTAACTTAATTTTGTGCTTTTTGGTTAATGATTTCATACTTTTTACTTACTTTTGCCCTTTTTGGTTAATGATTACTCTGCTTACTGGTTAACCATTTGCCCTTTCGGACTTAGTCTCTGGAGATTATTTTCGAGTTTTTGGTTAATGATTTCACACTTTAACATATTTTTAAGCTTTTTGGTTAATGATTACTCTGCTTACTGGTTAACCATTTGCCCTTTCGGACTTAGTCTCTGCACATTATTTTCGAGTTTTTGGTTAATGATTTCACACTTTTAACATATTTTTGCGCTTTTTGGTTAATGATTACTCTGCTTACTGGTTAACCATTTGCCCTTTCGGACTTAGTCTCTGCACATTATTTTCGACTTTTTGGTTAATGATTTCACACTTTTAACATATT
>NW_027141632.1:0-43984 GCF_036365525.1 Heterodontus francisci | reverse complement strand
CACATCCCCACCTGTCCCTATATTTTCCCTACCGCCTACACTAGGGGCAATTTATAATGACCAATTTACCTCCCTCAGTACTGCACTGGGGACGTCAGCCTGGATTGTGGACTCAAAGTCTCTGGAATGGGGCCTTCTAATTCAGTGGTGGGTGACACGGCTGACACTTATAGAAATCTTCAATTGATAAACACGAAAAACAAACTCACAAATACTTTCTACCTACATTCCACCATTTTTTATTCATGTTTGCAAAACAAATATTTGAACTCCATGTGTTTTAATGAGGAAAAGCCAGGAATGGCGCACTGAGCGTATGTATCTAATTGATATCCTTTTTTAAAAAAAATGAACAATGATTGGCAACTGGAATGTCAGTGATCATCATCAGACCAAGTAGTTCAGTGCTTTGCAGCATGGAATATGCTGTACAAGTCACTCACAAGACAGAAGTGCAGGCGCAGTACAATGGGCAATAAGGGGCAGAGCATCAGCGGTGACATCACGCAGCTAATCGTCACGAAGGTGTCGCGCATGCGCATTACCAAACAGGTCGGGGCGGAGCTTCCGCAGTGATGTCACGGACCCCAGCGCCGCGAGCAAGCGAGGCGGTTATTCGACGGTTAAATTCACCATTACCTCGCAAGTGGACGAGGTGGCCGGGGCTGAAGTGAGGCTGCAGAGCAATATGAACAATAATGGCGAGGACACAAAAGCAGGCCGCCGCCAGCACAGCCACGTTACGCATTGATTGTCACGAAAGCGCCGCTTCTAACAGGTTCACCTGCCGATTAACGGCCAATGGTCGCCTCCTCCTTTTACCGCGGGTCCCTTACGCCGCACTGAGGGCCTACCAAGCGGCTGTATTGCGCAGCCGTGCTTTGCGTGATGTACTCTGGGAGTTGTAGTCCGCACATTCGGCAACGTGCTGGTTACGCCGTAAGATATCAAGCGTGATGACGTCAGGTACTGCAAAGCAGGAAGTACGAAGGCATGAAGGGATCTTCCCACTATGGGAGTTACTGGGGCAGTGGCAGCTTTTTTAGGTCAAGATCAGATAATCCAGCTTTTGAACCTAGAAGTGAAAGGTCGAAGTCCTTTGGTCAACTTGTGGCTCAATGGCTTGCATGAGGCTTCAGCTCAAAACGCAGGCTAACACTCCAGTGCAGTATTGAGGGAGGTGCTTTTTTTTTTTGGAGACTTCATATCAAGGCCCTGGCTGCCCTCTTCGATGGACATGAAGAACTATACGATGAAGATGCTATTCATATGTGTCTTGCCCAATATTAATCTCTCAACCAACATCACTTTTTTTTTTAGAGATACAGCACTGAAACAGGCCCTTCAGCCCACCGCGTCTGTGCCGACCATCAGCCACCCATTTATACTAATCCTACACTAATCCCATATTCCTACCACATCCCCACCTGTCCCTATATTTCCCTACCACCTACCTATACTAGGGACAATTTATAATGGCCAATTTACCTACCAACCTGCAAGTCTTTTGGCAGGAAACCGGAGCACCCAGAGGAAACCCACGCAGACACAGGGAGAACTTGCAAACTCCACACAGACAGTACCCAGAATTGAACCCGGGTCGCTGGAGCTGTGAGGCTGCGGTGCTAACCACTGCGCCACTGTGGTTAGCTTGCTTGTGGGAGCTTGCTGCCACTTTTCCTACATTATGACAGTGATTACACTTCAACAAGTGCATTATTAGGTGTAACGTGCTTTAGGGCAGCCTGAGGCCATGAAGGGTTCTGTAAAAATGGCATCTTTCACAAACAAAACCAAACATGTTTGATAATTGAACATTTCTTTAATAGTTTCACGATCACCAAGCAGAAAAAGAATGAAAACACCAACTAATTTGCTTAACTCAGTCACAATAGAACAAAATAAGGCTTGGACCTGATTTCCTAATCTATTTTCTCAGAGTTGTATAAAACAAGCCTAAGCAGACGCAGTTATCGTACAACAATGCAGCACATTTCACCTGCACCCTACGAGAGTGCAGCCCGTTAGGAAAAGGTTAAAAGAGAAAACGTTTTGTGTATTTCTCCAAGAAAACATGACTAAGGTAGCAGAAAAGGACCAGTATATGAACGAAAGATTGACCTTTACTCTGGAGCTGTCCTACAAAATGTTAGCACTTACAATAGAGCTCTCCAAATAGATAAAATCAACACATACAAATTTACACACACAGTTACAACTCATTGTAGATTGTTCCCCCGTGCCACTATTTCCTTGAATTTCCTCCTCTCCCTCTTTCCTGCTTTAAATCACAATGGGGGTTACATTTTCACAGGAAATGATGTCGCTCCACATTTCCTGTGCTACTCTTCACATGTATCCTGGATTCTGCAAACATACTATTTAATTATGGGAACTATTAGAGCCAGGCTTGATTCTGTCCTTCCCCCAGACTCATCTGTTTATAACATTCATTCCCTCCTCTACTGGTGCACTGTATCTTCTGTGCGTTTTATCCACACAACGCACTGCAATCACGTCAGGGCTTTTTCGGCAACACCACCTCCACCTAGGTCAAGGGCAGTAGACAGATGGAAACACCAATTACAAGTTCCCTTCCAAGAAACACAATCCTGACTTGGACACATCAGCCATTCCTTCATTGTTACTGAGTCAAAGTCCTGAAGCTCCCTGCCTAACAGCACTTTGGGAGCTTCTTTACCACATGGGCTGCAGCGGTTCAAAGGCAGCTCACCAATGTGGATCAGTGAACACAGGAGCGATAGATGAATGGGATTTAGTGTGAGTTAGGACACTGGGTACAGGGAGTAGATTTACTTTACATGGAAGGGATTTCGCCCTCAAATACGAACATGAAGAGTCAAAATGATGTTGGGTGTCCTGACTAATTTAACCCCAAATGGCTGCTGTAACTGGCTAAGGAGCTGTATCTGATCCTGGGCCATCTCTGAATGGTTTTGAAGATTTTCAGTTCAATTCCAGAACCGGGATTGACAATCTAGAATTGGGAACGATGTTGAAAAACCCACTCCAATCTGTATCTGCTGGCTGAAGGATGGGCACATCATCCTATTGTGTCTTCTCTGACTAGCATAGCTCGGAGGTGGATTTTATATCAGATAAACAGACAGTGGGATAGATATTTGTCCTGGGAGCACTGTACTCTGTTTTGTAGTGCACTGCCGATTTGTTTAAATGTACAGGCCCTTTAAATTTTTTTGAGCAGCAACTTAAAGGGACTGACTTGTATGCAGCCTACGCAGGAACTTTCGGGATGCTGCACAGGTTAGAGGGAACATTGCTTGTGAGGTAGCACAAAACAAATAATGAATCACCAGCCATTGAAGTCAATGGAAAAGAAAATTGGGCAGAGTGTACAGCGGGCCACTGAATCGCTGGGTACAGCCAGGGTCGACTATCCTGTTAGCATTCACCGACAGGCCTGCCACAAGCAGCAGAATGCCAGACCACTGCCATAGCCTTGGGAGGGAGACAGTCTCTTGAGGAGAGGTGAGAAAACATCCCTACCAAAAGAAAGCAAACTTGCTTTCCACACAACAATGTTCCCTTTTGAAAAAGAATTAAATGGAAATAACATTTGAAATATAGTGAACATGGGACTTGTGTCTGCAAATTCAACTGATTTTGAAATCAGGTTAAAAGAATACTGCACAGTGTTGTCACATAATCCTGAATGTTAGAGAGACAGAGAGTAAAAGTGCTAAAAAGGGAGATGTGCACATTTTGCAGAGTGTCAGTCACTTCTAATTAGTTTTTTTTTTAAACTTCTGGTTAGAAATAGTTTGGGACTAGATATTTTGCATAGAGTCTTCCTTTCTGAAACAGTAGAATACAAGAGGAATTTGTGATCAAACTGTACAATGCTCTGGTCAGACTACATCTTGGCCACTGAGAAACAAGGAGGACATTGGAAGGCTGGAGGAAGTGCAGAGAAGAGCCATGAGGCTAATTCCCCAATAGCAGGGGTCTGAGATATAAATACTGGAAAAACCTGCACCATTTAGCTTGGAAAGGAGGCACCTGAGGGGTAGTTCTATAGAGGGATACAAGATAGTTAAGGGAATGGAGGGAGTAGGACAAGGGGACACAAGCTCAAACTAGTAAAAGATAATTTTAGAACTGATATCTTCACACAGAGTGATCAAGACTTGGAATGGACTCCTGGTGAGAAAAAAACCCTGGAATTATTTAAGAACCAAAATCAGAATGGGAGAGTGCTAAATCAATATGGAATGGGCTGACGTATCTAGAAGTAGTGATCATGAGGCCTTGCTCCAGAGTGGAGGACAATAGGCTGAAGGCAACACTTCCCATCCAGAAAGTCATACGTGACTAGTTTTACACAGTGATTCCACGTATAATTAAAAAACAGGAGGACAACTTTTTTTTTTCCTCAATAACCCACGAACACTTTTCAGAACCAACAGGGTTGGATGTATTCCTGGAGGATTCATTACAGGCGTTCCCGCCTCATACTGTCCTGTACATTAACACAATCTATTTTCCCCTATCTCCAAAAACACTGAAAACACACAATTCTTTTTTAATGGCCTACAGTGTTTTTTCTTTGATGGCCCACAGCAGTGCCCATCTATCATTCTTAGAGACTCCAGAACATCCAGGAAGGTTGGCAACACTATTGCTGTAAACTTGTTTTTCATTAAAAGAGGAATTTCACCCCGAAAATGTCTGTTACCAAACTGTTTTAAACACCAACATATAAATAAGATGTGGCCAAGAGACACTGACAACTGTACAGATATCTATCTCCCTGTGATAACAGGAGCAGGTGCCAACTTGGCAAACTACATTTCTCTTTTAAGCAGATCTTCAAAAACATCTTTCAAAAGTTGAAAGAGATGATGTAAAACAAAGCTATAATATATCAGAGGAAGAGTGAGCGAATGCTGATTGATTTTGTATAATGTGAGACTTGCTGAGTGCTGGAAGTGGAGACACAACCACCCACAGTGCACGAGCACCAGATCAAAAGTTAAACATTGAAATGAATTTTTAATAAATTTATATTTGGCAGATATGCAGTGTGATTATGAAGAACTGAAATATATGCATTTTTGGATATATATTCGATGTATTTCTATTCATTTTAGATTAAAAAAAACTTCAGATGATCAGTTCGTTGAAGGAGGTCTCATGTTCCATTAGATTTCTTGTTTGCAGAACACGAGCCTTATATCTCCTCATAATATCCAGTTGTTCTTTAGACAAGCCCAGCATTCTGACCTCAACCTGTTCCAGCTGTGGATCACCCTCCATGTAAAAGAAACACTTTCTGATATCTTGCCCTAAGCTTACCCTTCATAGCCTTGAATTTAAAAATCTCACCATGTTGAAATCCCTCCACGGCCTCACCACTCCTCCTACTGTAATCTCTAGCCCAATAATATTGAGGACTCTGCATTCTAACAGTTCTGGCCTCTTGTCCATTACCTACCATTAGCAGCCACCTTTTCAGTTGTCTAGGTCTAAAGCTCTAGAATTCCCTCCTTAATCCTTTCTGTCCATCCACCTCTCCCTCAGACACTCCTTAAAACCTACTTCTCTGACCAAACTTTTGGTCACCTGTCCTAATGTCTGACATAGCTTATTCAACACACAATTAAGAAATGTGCTGGGGCAGGTATTTTCCTGAATGAAGATGGACCAAGTGACCTCCCTCATCTTTATTGTTGCTTCTCTCTGCACTGCCTGAATGGCCTCATGTTGTGATATCCTGACTGGAGCACTGTACAATTTCAGCACGGACAGCAATCAGGCAGTGTTTCATACGCTGGTCGTGCGTTTGATTCTACGCGGTTTACTCAGGCAGTTTTGAAACACTTTCCACTTGATTTGAGTGTTCTCACGATGACGGCGTCTCTCCTCGGAAGAAAATCCCTCCATTATAAACTGGTCAATAATTCACATTTAAATTAAATTCTCATGTTATTTGTTATATGAGTGGTAATAATCAGTAACAGGAAAATAGAACTTATTCTATCATTGAAGAAAATTGTTATAACTGACCCTTGACTTCAGCATTCATGAGCTTTCAAGCTTCCCTCACTCCAAGAATAAATATCAGAAGACTCCTAACTCTGCATCCTTCACAGGTACAATACTAAAAAGCACCAAGCAGATATCATTGGAGATCATCTCTACAAAGTAATCGAGGGCAATTTAAGCGATTGCAGTTTTTCTACACACTGTCACCCTGTGCTGCCCCAACCGTGAAATGAATTCTTTCAACGTGATATTAACCATGCCCAATGGTGAGCCTACATCCAGATCACCAAAAGCTTGGTCAGTGGTACGTTTTAAGGGAGGGAGAGTTTGAGAGGCGGAGAGGTTGAGGGAGGGAATTCCTGAGCTTCAGGCCCAGGCTGCTTAAGACATGGCTACAAATGGTGGAATGATTAAAATCAGAGCTGTTGGAGGCCAGAATGGAAGAGCATAAATATCTGAGGATTGTGGGGCTAGCGAAGGTTACAGAGATAAGAGGCAAGGCCATGAACGGATTTGAAAACAAAGGATGAGAATTTTTAAATCAAGGCGTTGCTTAAACAGGAGGTCAGCGAACAGAGGGGAGATGGGTGTTTGAGATGTGGTGCAATTTAGGACATAGCAGAATTTTGCATGACCTTAAGTTTATGGAGGGTGGAAGGTGGGAGACAGCCAGGAGTGCATTGAAATAGTCAAGTCTAGAGGTAACAAAGGCATGGTTGAGGGTTTTGCAGCAGATGAACTGAAGCAGGAATGGAGTCAGGCAATGTTATCGTGGTGGGAATAGGCAGTCTTTAGTGATGGCGTAAATGTCTGCCAACAGTCTGATTCAGTCTCAAACAAATTTCAAACTCCAAGTATGACTAATGGGAAAGGCTGGAGCTCTTTTCTCTAGGAAAGCAAAGTTACCTGATAACAGGTCTTAAAAATTGTGGCAGGGTTGGATAGGGTAGACATGGAGAAGATGTTTTCACTTGTGAGGAAGACCAAACCTAGGGGCCAATAATAAATAGGGAATTTAGGAGAAACTTCTTTACCAAGAGAGTTGAGAATGTGGAGCTTGCTACCACAGAAGAGTGGTTGAGGCAAATAGCATAGAAGTGCCTGAAAAGGGAAGCTAGATAAGTAAATGAGGGAATAGAAGGATATGCTGATGCTGTTTGAAGAAGTGGAATGGGAGGAGGCTCAAGTGGAGCAGAGACCCACATAGATCTGTTGGGTCGAATGGCCTATTTCTGTGCTATAAATTCAAGGTAAAGTCCAACTAAGATTTTGGACATCCATTCATACCCCAGCCTTTTTGATACATACACATTGATTATTGTGTTAACCGGCAATTAGATAAGGAAGCATGTCAATACCGTGATTAGATTAGTCTGGATACATTAGATTTATCTTGCAAGAGCAAAATAGGTTTTAAAAAAGTTACTTTTGTTTTTGGAACTGTAGTTTGGTTTCACAGTAATGTTTTGTAACCTATGCTTCGTCTCTTTGCATGCACATTCAATACTGTTGAGACTGGGTGAATTCAATCTGTCTTCACTATATACAATCATTAAAAATAGAATGGCCGTACTTAGCTTCTGTCCAAAGCCACTCCTTGCGATTGCCACCAGCTGATTGTGCTTTTAGCATTTTATATTTAACATACAAAACATGAAACAGGGTCTAGTTAGAAAAAGTCATCTAAATATCTATATTTCTTTAAAAAAAATTGTTACCGTTAAATCCTTTTGTGGTTGTGCAACTGACAAGTCTGTGCCGTCAAAACTATGGTCAACGTAAAACACAGTATAGTTCATTCCCCCAGAGCTGGAGCAATAATTACAGCATGCAGATGTGACACTCCAGACGCCTGTGATCTTCTGTTCAGATACGGTGCTTCTTGCCTCACTCCCCCAAGCTCTGCACGTCGTCAGAGGATGGCACAGAAGAACTTCTTCTCCCGGAAGGGGTTCTCAGAAGCAGGCAGTGGGGCGATGAGTGGGTCGTCTCTAAGGTGAGCGTCGCAGTAAGCCATCAAGTCAGCTGATGCCTTTGACACCTAGAGCATGCCAAAGAAAGATCAGCATTAGGAATGGTTTTACCTGAGTGATGTGTGGGAGGAAGAGTGTCCTGGCTGAACCGCTCCCATTACTGTTTTATTTTTAATTCGTTCATGGGATGTGAGCATCATTGGGAAGGACAGCATTTATTGCCCATACCCAATTGCCCTCGAGAAGAATGCTGCAGTCCACTTGGTGTAGGTACACCCATAGCGCTGTTAGGGAGGGAATTACAGGATTTTGACCCAGTGTCAGTGAAGGAATGACAATATAGTTCCAAGTCAGGATGGTGTGTAACTTAGAAGGGAACTTAGATTGCTAGTGTTCTTATGCGCTTGTTGCCCTTGCCCTTCTAGGTGGTAGAGGTCACAGGTTTGGAAGGTGCTGTTGAAGGAGCCTTGACTAGTTGCTGCAGTGCATCTTGTACATGGTACACACTGCTGCTACTTTGTGCCGGTGGTGGAGGGAGTGAATGTTTAAGATGGTGGATGGGGTGATCAAGAGGGCTGCTTTGTCCTGAATGATGTCGAATTTATTGAGTGTTGTTGGAGCTGCACACATCCAGGCCAGTGGACAGTATTCCATCACACTCCTTCCTGACTTTTGCCTTGTAGATGGTGGACAGGCACTGGGGAGACAGGAGGTTGCCTCAGAATTCCCAACTTTAACCTGCTCTTGTAGCCACAGTATTTATGTGGCTGGTCCAGGGTAACCTTCAGAATTTTGTTGGTGTGGGATTCAGCAATGGTAATGGCGTTGAAGGTCATGGGGAGATGGTTAGATTCTCTCATGTTGGAGATGGTCATTGTTTGGTACTTGTGTGGTGCGAATAACAAACAAAGAACAAAGATAATTACAGCACAGGAACAGGCCCTTCGGCCCTCCAAGCCTGCGCCGATCCAGATCCTCTCTCTAAACATGTCGCCTATTTTCGAAGGTTCTGTATCTCTTTTCTTCCTGCCCATTCATGTATCTGTCTAGATACATCTTAAAAGACTCCATCGTGCCCGCATCTACCACCTCCGCTGGCAATGCGTTCCAGGTGCCCACCACCCTCTGCGTAAAGAACTTTCCACGCATATCCCCCCTAAACTTTTCCCCTTTCACTTTGAACTCGTGTCCTCTAGTAATTGAAACCCCCACTCTGGGAAAAAGCCTCTTGCTATCCACCCTGTCTATACCTCTCATGATTTTGTACACCTCAATCAGGTCCCCCCTCAACCTCCGTCTTTCTAATGAAAATAATCCTAATCTGCTCAACCTCTCTTCATAGCTAGCGCCCTCCATACCAGGCAACATCCTGGTGAACCTCCTCTGCACCCTCTCCAAAGCATCCACATCCTTTTGATAATGTGGCGACCAGAACTGTACGCAGTATTCCAAATGTGGCCGAACCAAAGTCCTATACAACTGTAACATGACCTGCCAACTCTTGTACTCAATGCCCCGTCCGATGAAGGAAAGCATGCCGTATGCCTTCTTGACCACTCTATTTACCTGCATTGCCACCTTCAGGGAACAGTGGACCTGAACACCCAAATCTCTCTGGACATCAATTTTCCCCAGGACTTTTCCATTTACTGTATAGTTCACTCTTGAATTGGATCTTCCAAAATGCATCACCTCGCATTTGCCCTGATTGAACTCCATCTGCCATTTCTCTGCCCAACTCTCCAATCTATCTATATTCTGCTGTATTCTCTGACAGTCCCCTTCACTATCTGCTACTCCACCAATCTTAGTGTCGTCTGCAAATTTGCTAATCAGTCCACCTATACTTTCCTCCAAATCATTAATGTATATCACAAACAACAGTGGTCCCAGCACGGATCCCTGTGGAACACCACTGGTCACACGTCTCCATTTTGAGAAACTCCCTTCCACTGCTACTCTCTGTCTCCTGTTGCCCAGCCAGTTCTTTATCCATCTAGCTAGTACACCTTGGACCCCAAGCGCCTTCACTTTCTCCATCAGCCTGCCATGGGGAACCTTATCAAACGCCTTACTGAAGTCCATGTATATGACATCGACAGCCCTTCCCTCATCAATCAACTTTGTCACTTCCTCAAAGAATTCTATTAAGTTGGTAAGACATGACCTTCCCTGCACAAAACCATGTTGCCTATCACTGATGAGCCCATTTTCTTCCAAATGGGAATAGATCCTATCCCTCAGTATCTTCTCCAGCAGCTTCCCTACCACTGACGTCAGGCTCTCCGGTCTATAATTACCTGGATTATCCCTGCTACCCTTCTTAAACAAGGGGACAACATTAGCAATTCTCCAGTCCTCCGGGACCTCACCCGTGTTTAAGGATGCTGCAAAGATATCTGTTAAGGCCCCAGCTATTTCCTCTCTTGCTTCCCTCAGTAACCTGGGATAGATCCCATCCGGACCTGGGGACTTGTCCACCTTAATGCCCTTTAGAATACCCAACACTTCCTCCCTCCTTATGCCGACTTGACCTAGAGTAATCAAACATCTGTTCCTAACCTCAACATCCGTCATGTCCCTCTCCTCGGTGAATACCGATGCAAAGTACTCGTTTAGAATCTCATCCATTTTCTCTGAGTCCAAGCATAACATTCCTCCTTTGTCCTTTAGTGGGCCAATCCTTTCTCTAGTTACCCTCTTTCTCCTTATATATGAATAAAAGGCTTTGGGATTTTCCTTAACCCTGTTTGCTAAAGATATTTCATGACCCCTTTTAGCCCTCTTAATTCCTCGTTTCAGATTGGTCCTACATTCCCGATATTCTTTCAAAGCTTCGTCTTTCATCAGCCGCCTAGACCTTATGTATGCTTCCTTTTTCCTCTTAGCTAGTCTCACAATTTCACCTGTCATCCATGGTTCCCTAATCTTGCCATTTCTATCCCTCATTTTCACAGGAACATGTCTCTCCTGCACGCTAATCAACCTCTCTTTAAAAGCCTCCCACATATCACATGTGGATTTACCTTCAAACAGCTGCTCCCAATCTACATTTCCCAGCTCCTGCCGAATTTTGGTGTAGTTGGCCTTCCCCCAATTTAGCACTCTCCCTTTTGGACCACTCTCGTCTTTGTCCATGAGTATTTTAAAGCTTACGGAATTGTGATCACTATTCCCAAAGTAGTCCCCTACTGAAACTTCAACAACCTGGCCGGGCTCATTCACCAACACCAGGTCCAGTATGGCCCCTTCCCGAGTTGGACTATTTACATACTGCTCTAGAAAACCCTCCTGGATGCTCCTTACAAATTCTGCTCCATCTGGACCTCTAACACTAAGCGAATCCCAGTCAATGTTGGGAAAATTAAAATCTCCTATCACCACCACCCTGTTGCTCCTACATCTTTCCATAATCTGTTTACATATTTGTACCTCTATCTCACGCTCGCTGTTGGGAGGCCTGTAGTACAGCCCCAACATTGTTACCGCACCCTTCCTATTTCTGAGTTCTGTCCATATTGCCTCACTGCTCGAGTCCTCCATAGTGCCCTCCTTCAGCACAGCTGTGATATCCTCTTTGACCAGTAATGCAACTCCTCCACCCCTTTTACCTCCCTCTCTATCCCGCCTGAAGCATCGATATCCTGGGATATTTAGTTGCCAATCATGCCCTTCCCTCAACCAAGTCTCAGTAATAGCAATAACATCATACTCCCAGGTACCAATCCAAGCCTAAGTTCATCTGCTTATCTACTCACTTCTTGCATTAAAACAAATGCACCTCAGACCACCAGTCCCTTTATATTCATCATCTGTCCTGCCTGCTCTTCCCTAGTAGGTCATCAGGATCTTCAGCTTTTGTTACTACCTCCTTACCTGTCAACTGAGGTGGGGGTTGGGGGGGGGGGGGGGGTTTGGCACATTAGTTTAAACCCTCCCAACAGCGTTAGCAAAAGCACCTCCAAGGACATTGGTTCCAGTCCGGCCAGGTGTAGACCGTCCAATTTGTAATAGTCCACCTCCCCAGAACCGGTCCCAATGTCCCAAAAATCTGAACCCCTCCTTCCTGCAACCATCTCAAGCCACGCATTCATCCTGACTATTCTTTCATTTTTACTCTGACTATCACGTGGCACTGGTAGTAATCCTGAGATTACTACCTTTGAGGTCCTACTTTTTAACTTGGCTCCGAACTCCCTAAACTCTGCATGTAGGACCTCATCCGTTTTTACCTATATCATTAGTGCCTATGTGCACAATGACAACTGGCTGTTCACCCTCCCCCTTTAGAATGTTCTGCAGCCGATCTGAGACATCCCTGACCCGTGCACCTGGGAGGCAACATACCATTCGGGAGCCTCGTTTTCGACCTGCCATGGACCTGGCTACTGCTGCCTTCCCCTGTAGCCATCTCCCCAACAGTATCCAACCTACGGATCTTGTTTTGGCTTGGAGAGAGCGCAGCCACGGTGCCATGGACCTGGCTCCTGCTGCTTCTGGAGCCATCTCTCAAGGTATCCAAAAGGTATACTTGTTTCTGGAGGGAGGTGACCGCAGGGACTCTGCGCTGCTTCTGCTCTCTCTCTGACCTCCTTCATCCATCGCAGCAATGCTAATTGGGTGTGATCAATTCAACGTGCTATCACGACTCAGCATCGCGCATGCTCAAGTGAGTCCATCCGCAGCTCGAGCCGACATGCGGTCTAACAAGAGCTGCAGTCAGGGTCATCAGCCAGGTCCTGAGCTCCCCTGAGCTCCCACATTGAGCAAGAGGAGCATGATACGGGTCTGAGATCTCCTGCCATTTTTAATCTTAAGTTTAAACTTAGTTAAATGAAAAAGGAACGAAAAGTTTTTACCAATCACAATAAAACCAGAGAAATCGAAAAAGCCTTACCTTATAAACACCCCACCGAGTCCTTTTTTTTGGTTAGAGGAGGAGGGCGGGTGGGAGACACTACAAGTGTGGTGTCTCGGGTTCAGAAACCGCCCAAATATATAGTGTTTTACTTACCCAGCAGCCCCCTGGCCTCCGCCGAAAAACAAAAGGAAATTAAATTTACTTTCAAACGGACTTTCCCAGCTGCTCACTCGCTCACACGCTGCTCCCGAAAAAGCTGCTGCACTGAAAGGAAAGTTATTTTAAACCGCCCAAATATATAGTGTTTTACTTACCCAGCAGCCCCCTGGCCTCCGCCGAAAATCAAAAGGAAATTAAATTTACTTTCAAACGGACTTTCCCAGCTGCTCACTCGCTCACACGCTGCTCCCGAAAAAGCTGCTGCACTGAAATGTTACTTAACTGCTCAAACCTGAATGTTGTCCAGGACTTGTTGCATGTGGGCATGGACTGCTTCAGTATCTGAGGAGTTGTAAATAGAACTGAACACTGCAATCATCAGAGAATATACCTTATGATGGAGGGAATGTCATTGATGAAGCAGCGGAAGATGGTTGGGCCTAGGACACTACCCTGAGGAACTCCTGCAGCGATGCCCTGGGGCTGAGATGATTGGCCTCTAACAACCTCAACCATCTTTCTTTGTGCTCCAACTAGCGGAGAGTTTTCCTCTCAATTCCCATTGACTTGAAACTTTGCTAGGCCTCCTTGATACCACAGTCAGTCAAATGCTGTCTTGATGTCAAGGGCAGTCACTCTCGCATCACTTCTGGAATTCAGCTCTTTTGTCCATGTTTGGAACAAGGCTGTAATGAGGTTTGGAGCTGAGTGGCCCTGGCAGAGCTCAAACAGAGCATCAATGAGCAGGTTGTTGCTGAATAAGTGCTGCTTGATAGCATTATCGATGACACCTTCCATCAGTTTGCTGATGGGGCAGTAATTGGATTTGTCCTGCTTTCTGTGGACAAGATATACCTGGGTAATTTTCCACATTGTCAGGCGGATGCCAGTGTTGTAGCTGTACTGGAACAGCTTGGCTAGGGGCACAACAAGTTCTGGAGCACAAGACTTCAGTACTATAGCCTGGATGTTGTCAGGGCCCATAGCCTTTGCTGCAGCCAGTGCCTTCTGCCATTTCTTGAAATCACATGGAGTGAATTGAATGGCTGAAGACTGACATTTGAGATACTGGGGACCTCAGGAGGAGGCCAAGATGGATCACCCACTCAGCACTTCTGGCAATAAATGCTTCAGCCTTGTCTTTTGGACGGACATGCTGGGCTTTGCCATCATTGAGGATGGGGATGTTTGCGGAGCCTCCTCCTCCTGTTAATTGTCCACCACCATTCTTGACAGGATGTGGCAGGACTGCAGAGCCTTGATCTGATCTCTTGGTTGTGGGATTGCTTAGCCTTGTCCACTGCATGCTGCTTCACATGTATATAGTCCAGTGTTGTAGCTTCACCAGGTTTGCACCTCATTTTTATAGTTACGGCTGGTGCTGCTTCTGGCATGCTCTCCTGCACTCCTCATTGAACTAGGGTTGATCCCCTGCCTTGAGGGTAATGGTCGAGAGTGAGGGATATGCTGGGCCATAAGGTTGCAGATTGTGTTTGAATACAATTCTGCTGCTACTGATAGTACACAGCACCTCATGGATGCCCAGTTTTGAGCTGCTAGATCTGTTCTGAATTTTTTTTTTTATTCATTCAGGGGATGTGGGCGACGCTGGCCAGGCCAGCATTTATTGCCCGTCCCTAATTGCCCTAGAGAAGGTGGCGATGAGCTGCCTTCTTGAACCGCTGCAGTCCATTTGGGGTAGGTATACCCACAGTGCTGTTAGAAAGGAAGGGAGTTCCAGGATTTTGACCCAGCAACAGTGAAGGAATGGCGATATAGCTCCAAGTCAGGATGGTGTGTGACTTGGAGGGGAACTTACAGGTGGTGGTGTTCCCATGTATTTGCTGCCCTTGTCCTTCTAGTTGGTAGAGGTCACGGGTTTGGAAGGTACTGTCTAAGGAGACTAGTCTGTGGGACAGCTCTCCCAACTTTGGCACAAGCCCCCAGATGTTAGTAAGGAGGACTTTGCAGGGTCGACAGGGCTGGGTTTGCCGTTGTCATTTCTGGTGCCTAAGTCGATGCCGGGTGGTCCGTCCGGTTTCATTCCTTTATTGACTTCATAGCGGTTAGGTACAACTGAATGGCTTGCAAGGCCATTTCAGAGGGCGTGTGAGAGTTAACCACATTGCTGTGGGTCTGGAGTCACATGTCGGCCAGACAAGGTAAGGACAGCAGATTTCCTTCCCTAAAAGGACATTAGTGAACCAGATGGGTTTTTACAACAATCGACAATGGTTTCATGGCCATCATTAGACTAGCTTTTAATTCCAGATTTATTAATTAAATTCAAATTCCACCTTTTGCTGTGGTGGGATTCGAACCCATGTCCCCAGAAATACCCTGGGTCTCTGATAATACCACTACGCCACCGCCTACCCATTTATCTATCCCATTTAGCACAGTGATAGTACCACCTAACATGGAGGATGTCTTCATGTGAAGATGGGACTTCGTACAAGGAATGTGCAGTAGTCACCCCTGTCAATTTCATTATGGGCCGATACATTGGTGAGGATGAAGTCAAGTAGGTTTTTCCCTCACCACCTGCCGCAGACCCACTCTAGCAGCTATGTCCTTCAGGACTCGGCCAGCTTAGTCAGTAGTGGTGCTATCGAGCCACTCTTGGTAATGGACATTGAAGTCCCCCACCCAGAGTAGTACATTCTGTGCCTTTGCAACACTCAGTGCTTCTTCCAAGTGTTGTTCAACATGGAGGAGTATTGATTCATCAGTTGAGAGGGGGCGGCAGGTGTTTATGTAACTAGAATGAGACTTAAAAGGTTGAACTATGAAGACAGGTTGCCTAAATTTGGCTCGTGTTCCCTTGAGTTTAGAAGTTTGAGAGGTGATCTTATCGAGGTGTTTGAAATATTATTAGGATTCGATAGGGTAGACATAGAGAAATTATTTCTTCTGGAAGAATCCATAACTTGGTATCACCCTAAAATTGGAACTAGGCCAATTCTGGGTTATAATCAGGAAGCACTTGTTCCCTCAAAGAGTAGTAGAAATCCAGCAAAGGGGATAGTAACAGATTTCAGGAGGACATAGACTTGTTAAATGGGTACACACATGCTAGATAAAATTTAATGGCGAGAAATGTGAAATGACGCATTTTGGAAGAAAAGCTGAGGAGAGGCAATATAAATAAAATGGTACAATTTTAAAATGGGTGCAGGTACAGAGAGATCTGGGTTTCACATACACACGTCTTTGAGGTGGCAGGAAAAGTTGAGAAGGCTGTTAAAAAGCATAGGGGATCCTAAATAGAGGCACAGACTAGAAAAGTAAGAAAGTTATGCTAAACCTTTATAAATTACTGGTTAGGCCTCAGACATTATTTCCAGTCTGGGCACCACACTAAGAAGGATATCAAGGCCTCGGAGAGGGTGCAGAAAGGACTTACTAAGAATGATCCAGGAATGAGGGATGTGGAGAGACTGGAGAAACCAGGGTTGTAAGCAAAGAAGCTTACGGGCGATCTAATAGATGTATTCAAAATTATGAGGGTTTTTGATAAGAGTAAATAAGGAGAATCTGTTTCCACTGGTAGGAGGGTCAGTTACCTTAAATCTGTGTTCTCTGGTTATTGGTTAAGAACCAGAGGTGAGATGAGGAGAAATTTATTTGCGCAGCAAATTGTTAAAATCTGGATAGAAGCAGGTTCAATAGTAGCTTACAAAAGGGAATTGTAGAAATACTTAAAAGGATGAAAATTTGCAGGTCTGAGGGGAAAGAAAGTGGGGAATGGGACTAATTGGATAACACCTTCAAAGAGCCAGCACTGGGCTAAGTGCCTCCTGGCTTTATGATTATTTTCCTCATTGATCTGCTGATCTACAGTCTTGTAGGCTCGTGTACAGCCGTACACCAGTGCCTAGGATTGAATCAACCATTCAGCAGCTGTGATATTGTCCCCATTGGGGGTGGAGGGAGCTAAGGGGCACAAATTGGCAGAAAGATGGCATCAATCTCTCAAATCAGGGCAGGCACAGTTCATTTCTGGGTTAATACAGGCTCCATCAACAGTTTCATTTTGGGTGTTTAAGCCAAAATATACGATGCAATCTGATCCCGGACAGTCTTGTGATTCTTTCTGCATCTTTTTAAGTATTTCACACATTTCATTCCCCATTTTCCAAGGTCAGGAAATACTCTGATGATATGTAGTATAAACAATCTGCATTTATATAGAACCTTTAACATAGTAAAACATCCCAAGTGGCTTCACACAAGCATAATTAGATACAAATTGACACGGAGCCTCATAAGGAGATATTAGGACAGGTGACAAGCTTGGTCAAAGAGGAAGCCTTTAAGGAGCTTCTAACGAAGAAGAGAGGGGTTTAAGGAAGGGAATTCCAGAACTTAAGGCCTGTTAGCTGAAAGCACAGCCACCAATGGTGGGACAAATGAAATCAGGGTTGTTTCCTTTAAAGAAGAAAATCTGCTGTCCTTACCTGGTCTGGCCTACATGTGATTCCAGATCCACAGCAATGTGGTTGACTCTTAACTGTCCTCTGGCTTGCCAGGCCATTTCACTTAATTGTATTAAACTGCTGCAAACTGTAAGAAAAGGAATGAAACCGGAAGGACCACCCGGCATCGACCTATGCACTGGAAATGGCAACGGCAAACCCAGCCCTGTCGACCCTGCCAAGTCCTCCTTACCAACATCTGGGGGCAAGTGCCAAACTTGGGAGAGCTGTCCCACAGACTAGTCATGCAACAGCCTGGCACAGTCATATTCACGGAATCATACCTTAGACAATGTTCCTGACACTACCATCACCATCCCTGGTTATGCTCTGTCCCACCAGCAGGACAGACCCACCACAGGTGGTAGCACAGTGGTATACAGTCAGGAGGGAGTTGCCCTGGGAGTCAACATTGACTCTGGACCCCATGAAGTCTCATGGCACCAGGTCAAACATGGGCAAGGAAACCTGATTACCACCTACTGCCGCACCTCCCCCCCCCCCCACCCCCTCCGTCGGCTGATGAGTCAGTGCTTCTCCATGTTGAACACCAATTGGAAGAAGCACTGAGGGTAGCAAAGGCACAGAATGTACTCTGGGTGGGGGACTTCAATGCCCATCACCAAGAGTGGCTCAGTAGCACCACTACTAACTGAGTCCTAAAGGACATAGCTGCTAAATTGGGTCTGCGACAGGTAGTGAGGGAACCTCACCAATGTACCGGTCGCAGATGAGTCTGTCCGTGACAGTATTGGTAGGAGTGACCACCGCATAGTCCTTGTGGAGACAAAGTCCCATCTTCACGTTGAGGATACCCACAATCGTTTTGTGTGGCACTATCACTGTGCTAAATGGGATAGATTTCAAACAGATCTAGCAACATAAAACTGGGCATCCATGAGGCGCTGTGGGCCATCAGCAGCAGAACTGTATTCAACTACAATCTGTAACCTCATGGCCTGGCATATCCCCCACTCTACCATTACCATCAAGTCAAGGGACCAACCCTCGCTCAATGAGGAGTCCCGGATAACATGCCAGGAGCAGCACCAGGCATATCTAAAAATGAGGAGATCAGCCTAGTGAAACTACAAAACTACTTGCAGGCCAAACAGCAGAAGCAGCATGTGGCACGCAGGGCTAAAACGATCCCACAAACAATGGATCAGATCTAAGCTGCCACAGCCAGTCGTGAACAGTGGTAGACAATCAAACAGCTGACAGGAGGAGGAGACTCCACAAATATCCCTATCCTCAATGATGGGGGAGCCCAGCACATCAGTGCAAAAGATAAGGCTGAAGCCCTATCAGTCTACTCTCAATCATCAAAGTGATGGTCGGCATCATCGACAGTACTATCAAGCAGCACATACTCAGCAATAACCTGCTCAGTGACGCTCAGTTTGAGTTTCGCCGGGGCCACACAGTTTCTGACCTCATTACAGCCTTGGTCCAAACATGGACAAAACAGCTGAACTCCAGAGGAGGGGCAAGGTGAGAATGATTGTTCTTGACATCAAGGCCGCATTTGACCAAGTATGGCATCAAGCAGCCGTAGCAAAACTAGTGTCAATGGGAATTGGGGAAAACTCTCTGCTGGTTGGAGTCATACCTAGCACAAAGGAAGATGGTTGTGGTTGTTGGAGGTCAATCATCTCAGCCCTAGGACATCATTGCAGGAGTTCCTCGGGGGTAGTGTCCTAGGACCAACCATCTTCAGCTGTTTCATCAATGACCTTCCCGCCATCATAAGGTCAGAAGTGGGAATGTTCACTGATGATTGCACAATGTTCAGCAGCTTTCATGACTCCTCAGATAATGAAGCAGCCAGTGTCCAGATGCAGCAAGACCTGGACAACATCCAGGCTTAGGCTGATAAGTGGCAAGTAACATTTGCACCATACAAGTGCAAGGCAATGACCATCTCAAACAAGAGAGAATCTAACCATCTCCCCTTAATGTTCAATGGCATTACCATTGCTGAATCCCCCACTGACATCATCCTGGGGGTGACCATTGACCAGAAACTGAACTGGAGTAGCCATATAAATACTGTGGCTACAAGAATAGGTCAGAGGCTAGGAATTCTGCAGCAAGTAACTCACCTCCTGACTCCCCAAAGCCTGTCCACCATCTACAAGGCACAAGTCAGGAGTGTGATGGAATACTCTCCACTTGCCTGGATGGGTGCAGCTCCAACAACAGTCAAGAAGCTCGACACCATCCAGGACAAAGCAGCCCACTTGTTTGGCACCCCATCCACCACCTTCAACATTCACTTCCTCCACCACTGATGCACAGTGGCAGCAGTGTGTATCATCTACAAGATGCACTGCAACAATTCACCAAGGCTCCTTCGACAGCACCTTCCAAACCTGCGACCTCTACCACCTAGGAGGACAAGGGCAGCAGATGCATGGGAACACCACCACTTGCAAGTTCCCCTCCAAGCCACACACCATCCTGACTTGGAACTATATTGTTGTACCTTCACTGTCACTGGGTCAAAATCCTGGAACTCCCTTCCTAACAGCACTGTGGGTGTACCTGCACCCCAAGGACTGCAGCGGTTCAAGAAGACAGCTCACCACCACCACCTTCTCAAGGGCAATTAGGGATGGGCAATAAATGCTGGCCTAGCCAGTGACACCCACATCCCATGAACAAATAAAAAATATCTCAGATGGTTGTAGGGATGGGCGGGGGGAGTTACAGAAGTACGGAGGGTCAAAGCCATCGATAGATTGAACACAAGACGAGCATTTTAAATTTTGGGCATTGCCATATTGGAAGTTAATGTCTAAAGTGTCGCATTGACAGTCAGTGTGAGGTGAAGCACATTAGTCTGTCAGGCAACAGTCCTTTCACATTCACAAAAACATTTATTTTGCTTTCGCTCCAGCAGTTTAAAAAAAAAAGTGCATATAACAATAAGTGTGATTTGTTGATGTGTTATCAGTGTCCTTAGAGTTAGGAAAGGAAGGGGATTTGTTGATTAAAAAGCTTGCATGAACTCCTGGAAGCTCCTCTATAATTATGCTGGAAGCTTCGGTGACAGTTGGAACACCTTCTCGTCAAAACGATCACGACATGCTTGTTTCCCTGAAAGGATGCAGCTTTCTGTGCTGCATGTTCTAAGCGCCTGTTTGTATCCACCCTGTTCTGAGCCTCATTGTTATCTGATAATAAGAGTCTGTTGTCTCCTAATGGGAGCAAATCAAATGTAGCCAGTGCCTGGAAGGGGGTGTCACGCGATGCGAGTAAAAGACTATCACAGGAGTGTAGATTTCTGGCAGCGTGCAAGTGTCTAATTAATATGTTTACTGCTCATTTTGGAGAAATTTTAAAAATTACAAAGACAAAAGCTGGCTGTAAAATCTCTTTATTTAGCCATAAGAAATAAAGACTGTCATTTTCAAACAGCCAGGGTGGGTTAATGAGCAAACGTGTTCTGAAGTGGTTTCATTTTTTTGAGATTATTTTTTCTCCCTGTTCAATTGCCTGGTGGGTGTACCATTATATTAAAATGTCCGCATGCAGCCATAGCCTAGTGTAAGATATATGATGTTAATGAGTAATATGTCATTAAATGCTGTGTCATTACCATCCAAATGAGACACGGAAAGAACCCTATGAGTCACTGGCACTCCTCTGCTTTGTATCCAACCATTTGTCTGATTTTTTTTTTAAACCCTCCAGGATTGTCCTGGAGCCTCCAAGATTGGAAGATTAATCTCCTGGATACACTGAACAAAAAAACCCAGGAGAAAGATCGTAGGGGTATCAAAAATGTTTTGTTTTTCCATTTTCTTTGAACACCATTGTTTATTAGTGATAAAACTATTGGAGATGGGGAAAAAAGCTTAAGAGGGCTGTGCAGTTAGAGTCAGAAAATCATGTGATGAAACCTCTAAGAATACGTCTAACCTGTTATCAACCCTAGCTGGTGTCAATGTTTTCACTTAGCCCAGGGAGCTGAGACAGCCTTTAGCTGGTAATTCAGAGCATAAAATAACTACTTACACTTCAATAGCATTTATTTCATACAAGGAGTGGATAGGCAACAAGGGTGATGAGTGGTGGGGGCGGGGGGTGGGGGGAGAAGAGTGGAAAACAAAAAAGAGGGCCAGGAAGGTTGACGAGGAGGGTCCCAAAGGTTTGAAGATGATGAAGGAGGGGATTTCAGTGGGTGAGGTGGAGGGGGTGGGGGGGGTTGTGGTGGTGGGGGGAGTGCGCGGGTGTGTGATGGGGCATTGTGAATGAAGGAGGGCTGCCGATGATGGGGAGCAGGAATCAGGCTGGAGGAACAGAAGATGCATGCAGGGACATTCGAACACTCAAAAAGGTCAAGCAGGGAAAGACCAGCTGATCCAAGCGGCCTGTCCCTTACAGTTATGGGATCATATGCATCTTGTCAAGAGACTCACTACTCCCGTGGTACCATGTAGTCTCCTGGGAGAGGTGAAAAAGCGGATCAGAAACTCCAGGCCATTACAGGGTACAAATCTGCAACATTCCTCCACGAACCCTCTAGATGACTGAGACTTGTCCAGGAGACCACACTGACTGTGATTTACACTATTTGGTACCTACTTCTGGTATAACGCGATCACCAGCCCAGCCAGGAACCAGTCCAGTTCTCTTAAAGGTTTCAGCATTCACATAGAATTGGAGGAGATCACAGAGGAAGGGCAAGGCCATGGTAGATTTTGAAGGTGAAGAAGAGCCTCTTAAAGTTGTATGGCAAACAAAATAAGGACCATCTCTTTTACTTACAAAATACCTCAATCTTTCTAAAGTTGCCAATTGTGAATCTTTAGAAAGTGCTGCTTACCTTCATTCTGTCCATACAGGCTTCCATCTTCAGCTGTTCTACAGCTTTTCGGGCTTGAGATATACTGGCTGTGCTGTTGTTCGACATTTCCTGTCACTCTGTAAACCTTCAAATCAAATCACATGTCCTGAAGTTCAAGAGATGTAAAGTATCAAGATGTCACTCTAAATTGAATTCCCTCATTTGAAAGTTAATACTGTTATTTACCACACAGTTTTTGAAAACAACCCACATTGGATCAGGGTTTAGCCGATGGAATGGATCATTGCAATGTACTTTCATCCCTGGGCCCAGTTTTTAGTCTAATAGATTTAAAGTCTCCTTTTCCTGCTGAGTCAAAAGGTTCAGAGTTCATTCAGCACTCCAGACAGTCCCGGTGAGTGGAGACTGGAGCTCAAGTTCTGAATTCTGGGTTGACCTCCAGTGGGATACTCATGTCTGTTGAGTGCGGGTGATCCCTCTGCCATCATGTGGGTTGTGGGAGCCCAAAAAACACTCCCACCTTATTGGATTAGCTACCATATCAGCTGGCATAAAGGTGGTTACAAGTGGAAGGAGCGTTCAAGTTGCAGCTTGTCAAACTTTTAATCAGCCTGTGAATCCTCCGATTACTGTGCACTGTTCTCCAAGGGAAGAGCGAAGATACAAAAATGACAACCACAAACAACTTTACTGTGACTTCACATAATGCATTCTGGGAGGAACAGCATCATTATAACTAGCTTCAATTTTACAGCTGTACTCTGAGCGAGTCAACCCAAAACCTGTAGTCCTGGAATTTCCTTGGAGTCTGCTCCTATTCCATTGTCTAACTTTGCTGGAAGTATGGCAGAAACTACTTGCATGGCTAAACAGGGAAATTTTGGCCTGTGATAATTATTCTCAATCTATAGTGGTACACATTAATGCAGATTTAAAATTATCTTTTAAATTTAATACAAGGGTGAGATTTGAACTCCCCTTCTCTGGATTATTAGTCCAGGCCTCTGGAATACTACTCCAGTAAGATAACCATCGCACTACCATACCCATGAATGTAGGCATATAGTACAAGAGCAAAGGAGTAATGGTAAATTTTTATATACCATTTGTTAGGCCTAAGTTAGAAAGCTGTGTGCTGTTTTTGGACACCCCATTATAGAAAGGGCATGAAAGCCATAGTGAGCATACAGTGTAGATTGACCAGGATGATGCCAGTGATGGAAAACTGTAGTTATGGAGGAGAAACTTGAGAGGGTGTGAGGCTGTTTCCAATGGAGCAGAGATGGTTTAAGAAGCAATTGGATAGAAACTTAAATTTCTGAAGGATTTTGATAGTATAGGCAAAGACTATTTCTCAGGTTGGGGAGTTAGTAATGAAGTTGGAGCAGGAGAGAGGGTTTTTTTTTAAAACCCAGGGCTGTTGGAGCAGGAAATGCTTTACCATAGGCAGTGGTTGAGGTAGCATCTTTGAAGGGAAAATTGGATGGATATTTTAAACAGAAAAAGGTGTGGGGATCTGGCTAAAGAGCCGAGATTAGATTTGGATTTTTTTGGAAAAGAGCCAACACATACACAATGGGCTGAATGGTCTCCTTCTGTGCATTGAGGCTGGAGTTGTGCCTCACCAAAGAGGGAACACAGAAAAACATTCTGACGGGTGGGAAACTCACTGTGAAAAATCAAAATCGGATAGGTGTGGGGCAGGTTTTTCAGTTCATGACGTAATCAAGGATTCCTGCTGATGTGACTCATCTAGCAGAGGATTAAAACGTATATGCTACTTGTTCTCTGGAAATGGCCTGAAAGCAGAGCTTTCAGTAATTGAACCGCTCCCTTCCCTTCACAGACATTACTATGGAGCTGTTAACTATGGGCTATATCAAGGATGTCACAGGGACCCAGTGCTGAACTCCTAAACAAATTCAGCTTTTAAATTTCAGGCCTTAAATCTTTGTTGCCTTTCCAATGTCAAAGTGGATGGCAACACAGGAGGAAGTTAATAAATGCAACTGCACACTTCAGCAGAGAAAAACTTCCAGCCATTGCTACCCCCTTTATTGTTCTTTAATGTCTCTTTGTAATAAGCTGTCTGGGTCATAGTCATAGAGAGATACAGCACTGAAACAGGCCTTTCGGCCCACCGAGTCCGCGCCGACCATCAACCACCCATTTATACTAATCCTACATTAATCCCATTTTCCCTCTCACATCCCCACCTTCCCTCAATTCTCCTACCACCTACCTACACTAGGGGCAATTTTTTTTTTTTTTTTTTTTACAATGGCCAACTTACCTATCAACCTGCAAGTCTTTGGCATGTGGGAGGAAACCGGAGCACCCGGAGGAAACCCACGCAGTCACAGGGAGAACTTGCAAACTCCGCACAGTCCATATCCAGAACCGAACCCGGGTCGCTGGAGCTGTGAGGCTCAGGGTCAGTGAAGGTTTCCCCCTGCCACCCCCATGCTGTACATTCTATATCTACATCTAATGTAGAATGATTCAGCATAGAATGTCTATCTACCTCCTTGGGACATTGAACCAGTATATACGCATTTATTCAAACTGATAACCTTAGTGTTCTTGCACATTAAATTTCACTGGGCAGTCATATGGGAACTCAACACAAAGAGCTGGAGTCCTGCCCTAACAGTAAATCTGTGGCAAATCTGATTCAAGCAGATAGACAGTAATGGTGTGCTGCGTGTGTGATTGTGCCCGTTTCTGGGCTCCTCAGCTTCCCTCAGCACTCCTGCAGGACATAGAGTGCAGATTTGATAATTACTGTCAGCTTAAAACGTGCAGCAGAAACGTTCAAAGGAAACATCTGCCTTCAAGCGTGTTAAGGTCAGGAGAGGCAATTAGCACCACAGGGAAGAGGAGCATGTGTGGGGGAAGAATCACTTGCTGGGCGTGTAACACTGCTGGAGTCTGCCATTAGCTTTGATTTTTTTTTAAAATAACCTTTTATCAGTGCATCAAGAACCAGTGCCCAAAAGCTTTCAGTTGACATGGCTGCAGATTAGTTCTGATTGGATCCTAACACAGTTCCTCATAGCTGCCAGCATTGAGGATCTGTCCCCTCTCACTCTACACAATATGGAAGGGTTAATTCAAACTAAAACACAAGTTAAAACTCTGATTAATTCTCCTTTTAGTTCTTTAATGTAGTAATAAATTATAATTTCTATTATATAGAATTGCATATATTTTACAGCACAGAAACAGACCATTCACCCCAGCCTTGTCGTCATATTGAGGACACCGTTCATGTTGTGTGGCACTACCACTGTTTGACATGGGATAGATTCAGAACAGATCTAGCAGCTCAAAACTGAGCATCCATGAGGCACTGTGGACTATCAGCAGCAGCAAAACTACAAAAACACAATCTGTAACCACATGGACCAGCATATTTCCTGGGGATGTTTTGCGCAGTGTTCAGTTCCACTCAACACCTGAGATAATGAAGCAGTCCATGCCCAAATGCAGAAAAACCTGGATAACATTCAGGCTAAGTGTCAAGTAACATTTGTGCCACACAAATGCCAGTGAATGGCCATCTCCAATAAGAGATTCTAACCACATCCCCTTGAAATTCAATGGCATTATCATCACCAAATCTCCCGATCAACATCCTGGGGGTAACCATTGACCAGAAACTGAACTGGACCAGCCATATAAATACTGTGGCTACAACAGCAATCAAGAGGCTGGGAATTCTGCAATGACTGATTCACCGCCTGGCCACCATTTACAAGGCACAAGTCAGGAGTGTGATGGAATAGTCCTACTTGCTGGATGAGTGCAGCTCCGACATAAGAAATAGGAGCAGGAGTAGACCATACGCCCCCTCAAACCTGCTTCACCATTCAATATGATCATGGCTGATGATCTTCTACCTCAGCTCCACTTTCCCACCTGCTTCCCATTTCCCTTGATTCCCCAAGACATCAAAAATCCCTCAGCCTTAAATATTTTCAACGATGGAGCATCCACAATCCTCTGGAGTTGAGAATTCCAAAAAGATTCATAACCCATCGAGTGAAGAAACTTCTCATCTCAGTTCTAAATGATCGGCACCTTATCCTATGACTTTGCTTCCAAGTTCTAGATTCCCCAGCCAGGGGAACAACCTCTTAGTGTCTACCCTAGAAAAGCCCCTTCCGACTTTAGTATGTTTCAATGAGATCACCCCTCATTCCTCTAAACTCTAGAGACTATAGGCCCAATTTACTCAGCCTATCATACAACAATCCTCTTATCTCAGTAACCCATCTAGTGAACCTTCGCAGTACCACCTTCAAAAGCAAGTATATCCTTCCTTACCGATGGAGACCGAAACTGTACACAGTACTCCAGGTGTGGTCTCACAAAAGCTTTGTACCACTGTAGCAAGACTTCCTTATTCTTGTATTCCAATCCCCTCGCAATAAAGGCCAACATGCCATTTGCCTTCCTAATTTCTTGCTGTACCTGCATGCTAACTTTGTCTTTTTGGTACAAGTACACCTCTGAACATACCATTTAGATGTTTTACACCTTTTAAAAAAATATTCTGCTTTTTTATTCATACTACCAAAGTGAATAACCTCCAGCAACACTCAAGCAGCTCGACACCATTCACGACATAGCAGCCCAAATGATCATCACCCCATCCACTATCTTAAACATTCCCTCTCTCCACCAACAGTACATTGTGGCAGCAGTGTGTACCATCTACAAGATGCACTGCAGTTACTCACCAAGGCTCCTTTGACAGCATCTTCCAAACCCATGCCCTCTGCCACCTAGAAAAACAAGGCCCGCAGCCATATGGGAACACCATCACCTCCAAGTCACACAGCATCCTGGCTTGAAAATATATGGTCATTCCTTCATCGTCGCTGGGTCAGAATCCTGGAACTCCCTTCCTAACAGTACTGTGGGAGTGCCTTCACCAGAAGGACTACAGCAGTTTAAGGTGGCAGCTCATCACCTCCTCATGGGCATCTCAGGATAGGCAATAAATGCTGGCCTTGCCAGCAACACCCACATCCCATGAATGAATATTAAACTGGTCTATGCTGGAGTTTATGCTCCACAAGTGACTCTTCCCATCCTACTTCATCTCATCCTATCAGCATATCCTTCTATTCCTTTCTCCCTCATATACTTATCTAGCTTCCCCTTGAATGCATCTATGCTATTCATCTCAACCACTCCCTATGGTAGCAAATTGAACCACTCTTGATATAAAAAAAAGTTTCTCCTGAATTCCCTCTTGGATGGTAGATAGACAGATATAAACAGCTGCTGTGAGCAGAGATTGGGAGTGTTCCTGGGCCTGGGGTTTACACAAAATCTCCTGACTCTGCTCCAATCGCTTTGCTGTGTATTTTTTTCAAAGATTTGACAAACAGCAGGGTTATGTTAGAAAAGACAAAGTCAAAACTAGCTGTTGTGCAGAGCCAGCTGTGGAATGCAGCTCAATGTAGTTGCTATTTTATCAGCCTTGACTCAGTTGGTCGCAGTCTTACTCGAGTCAGTAGGCTGCGGGTTCAAATGCTGCATTGTCAAAGGTGGATGAAAAGATCCCATGGCACCAAAGACAAGCAGGGGAGTTCTTCCCGGTGTCCGGCCATTATTAATTCCTCAACCAGCATCACTAGAACAGATCGTCTGTTCGTTATCACATCACTGTTTGTGGGAGCTTGTGTGCAAATTGGCTGCTGCATTCCCTACATGACAACAGAGACGACACTTAAAATTACTTCATTGGCTATAAAGCACTTTGGGACATCATGACAGACGCTATATAAAATTTAACAGAGAAATGTGAGAAAGTATACATTAAATGATAACACTTAAGTGTTAGAGGAGCAGAAAAACACTTGGGGATTTCAGATGTGCTTTAAAAGGAGGAAGACAAGTTAATAAAGCTGTGAGAAAAAACATGGGATCCCAAGTTTTAGAAATAGGGGTACAGAGTACAAAAAGCAAAGAGGTAGTGTTAAACCTGTTGTAATCATTGGTTAGTCTAGTTAGAAACCACTGTCTGACGCTGACCTGACTGTTTTGCCATTGTTTGGTTCTGTGCAGAACTTCCAACCCCAAATCATCTTGGCTACCAACAGTGCCTACTTCCGCCTCCATAATTTTGCCCATTTCCACCCCTGCTTCAACCCATCCGTGGCTGAAACACTCATCCACACCTCTGTTACTTCTAGACCCGACTGTTCCAATGCTGTCCCAGCTAGCCTCCCACCTGTCACTCCCCATAAACTTGAGCTCATCGAAAACCCTGCTGCCCATCTCCTAACATGCACCATCCTGTTTGCCTATCCTGTGTTTGCTGGCCTCTTGCACATCTCTGATTTCCATCAATGCACCACTCGTGGCTGTGCCTTCAGCCTAAGTTCAGGAATTCCCTTCCTAAACCTTTCCACCTCTCTACTTTGTTTTCCCGTTAACATGGTCCCGAAAAGCTACCTCTTTGACCAAGCTTTTGGTCACCTGTCCTATTATCTCAAGTGTCTATGTCAAATTTTGTTTGATCACACTTCCATGAAGGGCCTTTGGGACATTTTACTTAATTTAAGGTGCTGTATAAATGCAAATTGGTGTAGAATAATGTGTCCAGTTTCAGATGCTTTTCTTTAGGCAGGATATTAAGCCATGGAGAGGGTACAAAAGTGATTCTCTATGACAATCCCATGGATCAAAGGTTATGGTTATGAGACTACAAGAAAAAAAGCTGGATTCTTCATGAGAAGGAAGAAAGATTGAGAGATCAGATTGGGTGGTTCATAGTTGAGAGATTTTGACAAGCTAAATATGGAAACCTGTTTTCACTGGTCAGGATTGGGTAAGTAGAGGTAATCTCCGAAAAGTACAAAAGGAAAGGTCAGGAGTATTTGTTTCCACACAGAGGATTGTTAGGACACATAATGCCAGAGTAAAAATGCTGGGGGAATTAAAATCTATAATGGCTTTTAAAAGGAATTACATAGAATGTACAGTTACATTCGGCTCAGCTGGTCCATGCAGGTCTTTATGCACCACATGAACTTTCATCTCACCCTATCAGTACATCCTTTATGTTTATCTAGCGTCCCCTTAAAAAGACATCCACGCTCTTCATCTCAACCACTCTTTATGGTAGTTTGTTATTGTGAGCTTAAATATCTGGTGTCTCAAAACACAAAGATCTTTAGCAACAGTTTATTCCACTATGGATGGCCATGTCATCAGCTGCCTCAGCCCTACTCTCCAGAACTCCCTCCTGATGTCCTGCCACCTCTTTCAAAGCCTCAGAAACATCTTTTCAGCCAAGATATCAGTGTTGTTCTCACACTCCCTATTCTTTCTTGCATCCACTCCGATATCCTTTTTATCTGATTTATTGCACTCCCCATTTATTTAAATTTTTTTTAAAAAGGAAACATTTACAGGTTTTTTTGGGAAGAGTAGGGGAATGTAACTCTGGATGGTATTGGGACAGGCACAATGGGCTGAATGGCCTCCTGTGTTTTACAGTTCAATAGTTGGAATACTTTTATTTTCCGCGTGTGTGTGCATGTGAGTGATAGAAAATGTCAAAAGTAAGCAATGATAAGAGGAAGATCAGCAAATAAAACCCAGTAACAAAAAAAAACAATATATTAAAGATTAACATCTTAGCATGGAAAATGGCATCATCTTCGGAAAGGATTCAGTACTGGTGAAAAACCAGTTGGGGTGGTAGTTGGGGGAGGAGTTTACAACACAAAGATCCAGACTTTAGCATTAATCTGGTACAAAAATAATGCAACTCGATCCGAACAGCCATTAATCCAAGTTAGCGTGGGAAATGGCAAGATTGACAGTGATGCTTTTGTCTAAGGCTGGCGAAGAGGTATTGCTGGTGTAGTGTTGAGACAGCTGTTTCTGGAGGAGGCCGGTTCTATACCTGACCTGGGGTTGCTGATGTAAACACTGGTTCACAAAAGTGCACAAATATCCATTCTTCACGCTCTCAAAGGTCATTTAAAACACAATTTCAAACTAAGTACCAAATATTCAAATAATACTGAAATCTTGTTATCTACACTATACCCACAAGTGGAAGTAAAACACGACAGTAGTAATGGCTTTGGAGATGGGTGATTGTAATACTGAGGCAGGCAGTAATAAATGCTGAGCAGGAGGTGCAGCATCTGGGAATAGAGGGACAGAAGTTGCTCAACGAGGAGGTGGAATATCCTCCAAAGAAATCTGTCACCTTCCCCCAATCCACATCTGCTTTATATGTGGGTGATTTCTTCCACCTATTAACCCCCAGTTCCCCACATCTGTCTGAAAACCACTGGCTTTTTACTTCATTTTGAAAATGAGTGGGGGAGCGGAATAGAGCAGGAATTCCAGCTGTGGTTTATGAACGGCTTCTTTCAATATTCAAATTGATTACCAGAAAGCTTCAATTGGAGATCTGCGTAGAGCAGAGAGAGAGGTTGAGCAGTTAGGTGAGCATGTGAAGACAGACATTGAAAACAATCGCTCTCCCTTTTAGAAAAGACTTACCCGATAGTTCGCAGGTTCTGCTTGTCCACACGGCCGTTTCTCGCACCAAAACCCACGCCCCAAAGCAGCGTTGTTCTTTGACAAATAACATCAACACCCCGAGTCGCTGCGGGCCATTCACTCAGGTTCTGTCAGACATGATCATAGACATTTCTCTTTCACACCAACATGCTGCTTCGTGCTAGAAATAAAGCAAATCACTTTCACTCTGCAAACGCACAGCGTCTATGCGTTCGTCGTCGTCTTCTCTCCGAGATTTTATTGGCTCCTTTCAGGATATTTTAAGACCAATCTCGGTCAGCTTGTGATGAGGGGGAAGATCCTCAAGTAAAACAGGGGAAATCTACACCAGAGAATGTTCCAAACCTGTCAGGAGAAAGGGGAAGCTGAGACACCACAAGTAAAAATATATCAATTCTTTCAGTCGATCACTGTCCCATTTTTACTCTTTTATAATTGGAATGTGTGATTTTTGTAAGTAATTTGTACACATCTAAAACCATCATGGTCGTTAGAAATATAATTTAAAATGGGGGTTTAGTCTTCCCTTCTCTAAGGGTGAGCTGGCTGTCTTTGCCTTCACTATATTAAGTGTTAGAAATGAGCTTGGCTGCTCTATGGCCTCTCTCTCACTTAATCACTCCGGATTGAAGTAGGTTTGGATCTCTCCTCCATAACTCAATCCACACGGGACTCAAGTTTGCGTAAATTGACTACGGATTCCAGCTCCACACTGTGTCTTGTGCTTAAATAGCAGCAACCTCAGCGGACTGAACTCCGACTCTGAGATCACTTTGGACCTAAAAGTTCTGATGAAAGCCTAAAACGTTAACTCTGCTTCTCTCTCCACAGATGCTGCCAGCCCGGCTGAGTATTTCCAGCATTTCTTGTTTTTATTTCAGATCTCCAGCAGCTGCAGTATTTTAATTTTATTTATTACGATAATCGAGGTTTGTAAAGTCTTCCAGTTACATTCATAATAAATTGGAATGGCCTCATTCATTGGAATTCAGTAGTGGTTAGCTGCCACGTTTAGGACCGTGACACGTTCAATTGGCAGCTCAATTAGTTAATCGAGGGGCGGGGGGAAGCTGAGATAGAGCCAGTGTGCAGAAATCTGGAAAGTAAATGGAACTGGCTCAGCAAATCTACCGCACCCAGTTTTCTTGTTCATTGACGTCAATTGAGCACAATTTAAAAACGGGTTCGAAAGTGGTTAATTCCACAACATACAGCTTCTGAGAATATAGATAAGATTTAAATGAAGCACCTGTTTAACCATATCAATGCGAAACATAGAAAATAGAAGTAGGCCATTCGGCCCTGCTCCGTCATTCAAAAGAGATCATGGCTGATCTTTCTATTTCAGTACCCAGTTCCGCTTTCTCCCCATATCACAGCTCCAGCGACCCAGGTTCAGTTCTAGGTACTGCCTGTGCAGAGTTTGCAAGTTCTCTCTGTGACCGCGTGGGTTTCCGCCGGGTGCTCCAGTTTCCTCCCACAGCCTAAAACTTGCAGGTGATAGGTATATTGGCCATTGTAAATTGCCCCTAATGTAGGTAGGTGGTAGGAGAATTGAGGGAAGGTGGGGATGTAGTAGGGAATATGGGATTAATGTAGGATGAGTATAAATGGCGAGTCGAAGAGACTTAGCAGTTGGCAGGAAAAAAGACAGAAGCGCAAGGAGAGCGCCAACTGTGTAACAGCCCCGACAACCAATTTTTTCTGCAGCACCTGTGGAAGAGTCTGTCACTCTAGAATTGGCCTTTATAGCCACTCCAGGCACTGCTCCACAAACCACTGACCACCTCCAGGTGCTTACCCATTGTCTCCCGAGACAAGGAGGCCAAAGAAGAAGTATAAATGGGTGGTTGCTGGTGGGCCGAAGGGCTTGTTTCAGTGCTGTATCTCTCTCTATCCCTTGATCCCTTTGGTGTTAATAAATATATCTATCTCCTCCTTGAATATATTTAATGACTTGGCCTCCACTGCCTTCTGCAGTAGAGAATTCTACAAGTTAACCACCCTCTGAATGACGAAATTTCTCTTCCTCTCAATTCTAAATAGTATACCCTGTATCCTGAGACTGTGACCCCTGGTTCTGGACTCCCCAGCCATCAGGAACATCTTCCCTGCATCGAGCTTGTCTAGTCCTGTTAGAATTTTATAGGTTTCTATGAGATCCCCTCTCATTCTTCTAAACTCTAGTGAATATAGGCCTAGTTGATCCAATCTCTCCTGATATGTCAATCCTGCCATCCCAGGAATCAACCTAGTAAATCTTCTTTGCACTCCCTCCATGGCAAGAACATCCTTCCTCAGATAAGGAGACCAAACTGCACACAATACTCCAGATGTGGTCGCACCAAGGCCCTGTATAACTGGATTAAGGGAGGTGGCGGCATAGTGGTATTGTCACTGGACTTGTAACCCAGAGACGCAGGGGGACATGGGTTCGAATCCCACCACAGCAGAAGGTGGAATTAAAAGCTAGCCTGAATGATGGCCATGAAACCATTGTCGATTGTTGTAAAAACCCATCTGGTTCACTAATGTCCTTTAGGGAAGGAAATCTGCTGTCCTTACCTGGTCTGGCCTACATGTGACTCCAGACCCACAGCAATGCCCTCTGAATGGCCTAGCAAGCCACGCAGTTGTATCTAACCGCAACAAAGTCAATAAAAAGGAATGAAACCGGACAGACCACCAGTCATCGACCTAGGCACCGGAAACGACAGCGGCAAACCCAGCACTAAAGGGAGGGCTAAGAAGAGCAAGGAGAGGACACGAGAAGTCATTGGCGGATAGGATCAAAGAAAACCCTAAGGCTTTCTATAGGTATATCAGGAATAAAAGAATGATAAGAGTTAGAACAGGGCCAATCAAGGATAGTAGTGGGAAGTTGTGTGCGGAATCAGAGGAGATAGGGGAAGCGTTAAATGAATATTTTTCGTCAGTATTTACAGTAGAGAAAGAAAATGTTATCGAGGAGATTACTGAGATACAGCCTACTAGGCTAGATGGGATTGAGATTCACAAGGAGGAGGTGTTAGCAATTTTGGAAAGAGTGAAAATAGATAAGTCCCCTGGGCCAGATGGGATTTATCCTAGGATTCTCTGGGAAGCCAGGGAGGAGATTGCAGAGCCGTTGTTGTTGATCTTTATGTCGTCATTGTCGACAGGAGTAGTGCCGGAAGACTGGAGGATAGCAAATGTTGTCCCCTTGTTCAAGAAGGGGAGTAGAGACAGCCCTGGTAATTATAGACCTGTGAGCCTTACTTCGGTTGTGGGTAAAATGTTGGAAAAGGTTATAAGAGATAGGATTTATAATCATCTTGAAAAGAATAAGTTCATTTGCGATAGTCAGCACGGTTTTGTGAAAGGTAGGTCGTGCCTCACAAACCTTATTGAGTTTTTCGAGAAGGTGACCAAACAGGTGGATGAGGGTAAAGCCGTGGATGTGGTGTATATGGATTTCAGTAAGGCGTTTGATAAGGTTCCCCACGGTAGGCTATTGCAGAAAATACGGAAGTATGGGGTTGAAGGTGATTTAGAGCTTTGGATCAGAAATTGGCTAGCTGAAAGAAGACAGAGGGTGGTGGTTGATGGCAAATGTTCATCCTGGAGTTTAGTTACTAGTGGTGTACCGCAAGGTTCTGTTTTGGGGCCACTGCTGTTTGTCATTTTTATAAATGACCTGGATGAGGGTGTAGAAGGGTGGGTTAGTAAATTTGCGGATGACACGAAGGTCGGTGGAGTTGTGGATAGTGTCGAAGGATGTTGTAGGGTACAGAGGGACATAGATAGGCTGCAGAGCTGGGCTGAGAGATGGCAAATGGAGTTTAATGCGGAGAAGTGTGAGGTGATTCACTTTGGAAGGAGTAACAGCAATGCAGAGTACTGGGCTAATGGGAAGATTCTTGGTAGTGTAGATGAGCAGAGAGATCTTGGTGTCCAGGTACATAAATCCCTGAAAGTTGCTACCCAGGTTAATAGGGCTGTTAAGAAGGCATATGGTGTGTTAGCTTTTATTAGTAGGGGGATCGAGTTTCGGAGCCACGAGGTCATGATGCAGCTGTACAAAACTCTGGTGAGGCCGCACCTTGAGTATTGCGTGCAGTTCTGGTCACCGCATTATAGGAAGGATGTGGAAGCTTTGGAAAGGGTGCAGAGGAGATTTACTAGGATGTTGCCTGGTATGGAGGGAAGGTCTTACGAGGAAAGGCTGAGGGACTTGGGGTTGTTTTCGTTAGAGAGAAGGAGGAGGAGAGGTGACTTAATAGAGACATACAAGATAATCAGAGGGTTAGATAGGGTGGATAGTGAGAGTCTTTTTCCTCGGATGATGATGGCAAACACGAGGGGACATAGCTTTAAGTTGAGGGGTGAAAGATATAGGACAGATGTCAGAGGTAGTTTCTTTACGCAGAGAGTAGTAGGGGCGTGGAACGCCCTGCCTGCAACAGTAGTAGACTCGCCAACTTTAAGGGCATTTAAGTGGTCATTGGATAGACATATGGATGAAAATGGAATAGTGTAGGTCAGATGGTTTCACAGGTTGGCGCAACATCGAGGGCCGAAGGGCCTGTACTGCGCTGTAATGTTCTAATTCTAATTCACTGTTGACCCTCCAAAGTCCTCCTTACTAACATCTGGGGGCTTGTGCAAAAGTTGGGTTAGCTGTCCCACAGACTAGTCAAGCAACAGCCTGACATGGTCATACTCACGGAATCATACCTTACAGACAATGTCTCAGACACTGCCATCCCACCGGCAGGACAGACCCAGCAGAGGTGGCAGCACAGTGGTATACAGTTGGGAGGGAGTTGCCCTGGGAGTCCTCAACATCGACTCCGAACCCATGAAGTTTCATGGCATCAGGTCAAACATGGGCAAGGTAACCTCCTACTGATTACCACCTACCGCCCTCCCTCAGCTGATGAGTCAGTACTCCTCCATGTTGAGCACCACTTGGAGGAAGCACTGAGGGTGACAAGGGCGCAGAATGTACTCTGGGTGGGGGACTTGAATGTCCATCACCAAGAGTGGCTCGGTAGCACCACTACCGACCAAGCTAGCCAAGTCCTAAAGGACATAGCTGCTAGACTGGGTCTATGGCAGGTGGTGAAGGAACCAACAAGAGGGGAAAACATACTTGACCTCGTCCTCACCAATCTGCCTGCCGCAGATGCATCTGTCCATGACAGTATTGGTAGGAGTGACCACCGCAAAGTCCTTGTGAAGACAAAGTCCCGCCTTCACATTGAGGATACCGCCCATTGTGTTGTGTGGCACTATCACTATGCTAAATGGGATAGATTTCAAACAGATCTAGCAATGCAAATCTGGGCATCCATGAGGTGCTGTGGGCCATCAGCAGCAGCAGAATTGTACTCAACCACAATCTATAACCTCATAGCCCGGCATATCCCCCACTCTACCATTACCATCAAGCCAGGAGACCAACCCTGGTTCAATGAAGAGTGCAGGAGGGTATGCCAGGAGCAGCACCAGGCATACCTCAAAATGAGGTGTCAACCTGGTGCAGCTACAACAGAGGACTACATGCATGCCAAACTGCATAAGCAGCATGCAATAGACAGAGCTAAGCGATCCCATAACCAACAGATCAGATCTAAGCTCTGCAGTCCTGCCACATCCAGCATGAATTGTGGTGGACAATTAAACAACTAACTGGAGGAGGTGGCTCCACAAATATCCCCATCCTCAATGATGGGGGAGTCCAGCAATCAGTGCGAAAGATAAGGCTGAAGCATTTGCAACAATCTTCAGCCAGAAGTGCAGAGTTGATGATCCATCTCGGCGTCCTCCTGAAGTCCCCAGCATCACAGATGCCAGACTTCAGCCAATTCGATTCATTCTGCGTGATATCAAGAAACAACTGAAGGCATTGGATACTGCAAAGGCTATGGGCCCTGACAATATTCCGGCAATAGTACTGAAGACCTGTGCTCCAGAACTTGCTGCGCCCCTGGACAAACTGTTCCAGTACAGCTACAACACTGGCATCTACCCTGCAATGTGGAAAATTGCCCAGGTATGTCTTGTACACAAAAAGCAGGACAAATCCAACCCGGCCAATTACCGCCCCATCAGCTCACTCTCAATCATCAGTAAAGTGATGCAAGGTGTCATCAACAGTGCCATCAAGCATCACTTGCTTAGCAATAACCTGCTCAGTGATGCTCAGTTTGGGTTCTGCCAGGGCCACTCAGCTCCTGACAGCATTACAGCCTTGGTTCGAACATGGACAAAAGAGCTGAACTCGAGGTAGGTGAGAGCGACTGCCCTTGAGATCAAGGCCGCATTTGACCGAGTATGGCATCAAGCAGCCCTAGCATAACTGGTGTCAATGGGAATTGGGCAAAACTCTCTGCTGGTTGGAGTCATACCTAGCACAAAGGAAGATGGTTGTGGTTGTTGGAGGTCAATCATCTCAGCCCTAGGACATCACTGCAGGAGTTCCTCATGGTAGTGTCCTATGCCCAACCATCTTCAGATGCTTCATCAATGACCTTCCTTCAATCAAAAGGTCAGAAGTGGGGATGTTCGGTGATGATTGCACAATGTTCAGCACCATTCATGACTCCTCAGATAATGAAGCAGTCCGTATAGAAATGGAGCAAGACCTGGACAATATCCAGGCTTTGGCTGATAAGTGGCAAGTAGCATTCGTGCCACACAAGTGCCAGGCAATGACCATCTCCAACAAGAGAGAATCTAACCATCTCCCCTTGATATTCAATGGCATTACCATCATTGAATCCCCCACTATCAACATCCTAGGGGCTACCATTGACTAGAAACTGAACTGGAGTAGCCATATAAATACCATGGCGACAAGAGCAGGTCAGAGGTCAGGAATCCAGTGGAGAGTAACTCACCTCCTGACTCCCCAAAGCCTGTCCACCATCCTAAAGGTACAGTAGCGCAGTGGTTAGCACCGCAGCCTCACAGCTCCAGGGACTCGTGTTCGATTCTGGGTACTGCCTGTGCGGAGTTTGCAAGTTCTCCCTGTGACCGCGTGGGTTTTCGCCGGGTGCTCCGATTTCCTCCCACAGCCAAAGGCTTGCAGGTGATAGGTAAATTGGCTGTTGTAAATTGCCCCTAGTGTAGGCAGGTGGTAGGAATATGGGATTACTGTTGGGTTAGTATAAATGGGTGGTTGTTGGTTAGCACAGACTTGGTGGGCCGAAGGGCCTGTTTCAGTGCTGTATCTCTAAATAAAAAAAATAAAATAAAAAGTCAGGAGTGTGATGGAATACTCTCCACTTGCCTGGATGGGTGCAGCCCCAACAACATTCAAGAAGCTTGACACCATCCAGGACAAAGCAGCCCGCTTGATTGGAACCCCATCTACAAACATTCACTCCCTCCACCACCGCTGCACAGTGGCAGCAGTGTGTACCATTTATAAGATGCACTGCAGAAACACACCAAGGCTACTTAGACAGCAACTTTCAAACCCGTGACCTCTACCACCTGGAAGGACAAGGGCAGCAGATGCATGGGAACACCACCACCTGCAAATTCCCGTCCAAGTCACACACCAGCCTGACTTGGAACTATATCGCCGTTCCTTCACGATCGCTGGGTCAAAATCCTGGAACTCCCTTCCTAACAGCACTGTGGGTGTACCTACACCAAATGGACTGCAGCGGTTCAAGAAGGCAGCTCACCACCACTTCAAGAGCAATTAGGGATGGGCAATAAATGCTGGCCTGGCCAGCGATGCCCACGAATGAATATAAAAAAAAAAATACCATTCGCCTTCCTAACTGCTTGTTCACCTGAATGCTTGCTTTCAGCGACTTGCACCTCCCCCTTTCCCAATCTATCACCATTCAGATAATCTGCCTTTCTGTTTTTACAACCAAAGTGGATAACCTCACATTTATCCACATTATGCTGCATCTTTATTTTATTTATTTATTTATTTAGAGATACAGCACTGAAACAGGCCCTTCGGCCCACCGAGTCTGTGCCGACCATCAACCACCCATTTATATTAATCCTACATTAATCCCATTACCCTCTTACATCCACACGTTCCCTCAATTCCCCTACCACCTACCTATACGAGGGGCAATTTACAATGGCCAATTTATCAACCTGCAAATCTTTGGCTGTGGGAGGAAACCAGAGCACCCGGCGAAACCCACAGGGAGAACTTGCAAACTCCTCATAGGCAGTACCCAGAATCGAACTCGGGTCGCTGGAGCTGTGAGGCTGCGGTGCTAACCACTGCACCATGCATTTGCCCACTCACCCAACTTGTCCAAATCACATTGGAGCCTCTTTGCATCTTCCTCACAGCTCACATTCCCCCAGTTTTGTGGAAACAATGGAGGCATTCCAGTAAAATTCACAAACACGTTTAAATGACATTATTCGTGTGAGCTCAATAAGGGTTAGCTGCCATGAACCTCCATCTAAAGGGCACTAGGTTTAATTGGCACAAAGGTAAAATACTACAGATGCTGGGAATCTGAAATAAAAACAGAAAATGCTGGAAATTCTCAGGTCAGGTAACATCTGTGGAGAGAGAAACAGAGTTAACATTTCAGGTTACAGAAATAAAATAGTGCAGATGCTGGAAATCAGAAATAAAAACGGATGTTGCCAGACCTGCTTTCCAACATCTTCAGTTTTTATTTCACATTTCCAGCATCCACAGTATTTTGTTTTGTGTTAAATAACAAAACAGTTCGTGGTGCAGGGCCAGAGTGGTAATGGGACTAGTAAAGATGTGGCTAGTGGAGGTGTGAATGGCAGAATGATAAACGACTGCTGTCCAAAAGCAAAAACAAGAGGAAAACTGAAACTTGCAAAGAGAAAGGAAACAAAATGGGGCAGAGATTACAGTCTGAAATTGTTGAACTCAAATGTTGAGCCGGAAGGCTGTAAAGTGCCTAATTGAAGGATAAAGCTCTGTTCCTTGAGCATCATTGGAACACTGCAGGAGGCTGAGGATAAGAGGTCAGCGTGAGAGCAAGGTGGAGAATTAAAATGATAATGCATTTAGCTTGTTAGCAGGGATAGTGTGGCGTGCTTTATTGTTTTATATGTTGAGAAACAGATTAAAGTTCACTGTAAACATTATTTTGTTTCACATATGTAAAATTAATTCAGTTGTTGGTTCACAATTAAAAGAAAGACTTGCCTTTCACTACAGGACATCCCAAAGCAATTTACAGCCAATGAAGTACTTTTGAAGTGTTCACACTGTTGTAAAATAGAAAATGCCTCATTTCAATTAAGTGTCCATCAGTCTGCCCTCTGGAAGATAGAAATACACATTCAGGCCTTTGCAGATTAGTTTCCAGTTCACACAAGGGATTTTAGTCTGGCAACCCTGAGTCACACTATGGTAGTCTCGATGTTGGGCAATAAAGGTAAATTCTTGATCCTATGGGATGTGGTGTCTACTTACAGGAGAGACTAGCTGTAATAAAGTGTTACAGAACAGTTTATAACAACGACCAATCCTTCCAACAGGAATCTGCTAAATAATATTACAGGTTCTTCCTCGTCATCTGTGGATGCTGGCCTGGCTGTACTCCATTCACTCCAATCAGTGTAACTCAACAAGTATTAATGCCTCATTCCTTCTATTTGCTTTCTCTCTCATTACTGCAATGACTGTCCACTAACTTGTAATTACTGACTAGTACTTCATCATATCATTGCATTACACTCAATTTTAGTCATTCAAAGCTTTTTATTGAGAGAGCAGGTTAGTCAAAGGAGCAACTTACCTCCTACATCTCTACTTCTGTTTATAAAACCTTTGTTGAAATAATTGGAAAAGACAGCTTTTGGAAAAATTACAAATGACTTGCATTTATATAAATTCTTTAACGTAGAATACTTCCAAAGGTGCTTTCCATAGAGTTGAAGATAAAAGGAGAAGCAGAGAGGTTTAGAGTGGGCATTCCAGAGAATGGGACTGAGTGAGCTGAAGACTCTACCACCAATGGTAGGATAAAGGGGTGAATTGGGTAAGGAGTGTGAGGGAATGCAGAACAGGTCAGAGTCAGAGAACTACAAGCATAAGGAGAGGATGCAAGGCTGGAGAAAGACAGGGTGGGTGAGAACATGTAGTGATTTGCAGACAAGGATTAAAATTTCTTGCATTGGAAGACAGGGAGTTGATTAAGTCAATGAGAATGGGAGTGATGAACGATTGTGCAAAGCCCCACTAGCACCAGCCCAATGTAATACCAGCCAGGTACTGAAATTCTGCAGGATCTGCTAGCTCTTCTGGGCTAACTAAATGAGGGATTCCAGCGTGACCCTCAAAGAGCAAGGGTAACCTGGAATAACCCCCTGTGGAACCTCAGAGTCATGACCTTTGCTGACTTCAAATTTTAATCCAACAACCACCTGCATTTATATTGCACAGTCAATATAGGGAGATGTCCCAAGGCACTTCACAGGAGCAGTATAAAGCAAAATTTGACTGAACCACATAAGGACATATTGGGAGAAGTTGGTCAGAGGTATATTTCAAGGAACATCTTAAAGGTGGAGAGGTAGAGAGGAGGAGAGGTTTGGGAAGGAACGCCTGAGCTTAGCGTCCTTGGCAGCTGAAGGCATGGCCACCAATAGTGGAGCGATTAGTGATGGCATGGATATGTGGTTGGAGCTCATTTGGGGGTCAAATATTGTACCAAGGTCATGGACAGTCTGGTTCAGCCTTAGACAATTGCCAGGGACAGGGATGTAGCTAGAGAATGGTAACTAGGCATAAGTAACTTGCCTTTAACCCATGTCCATTCGCATGCACGTTTTGGCTGCTGCTCCAGACCCGATCCCTTCACTTTTTGGCCAACATTTTTTTCACTTCTTTTCTCTTTACCTCTCCTGAACTGCCCCTCCCCCACCCCCAAACCTACCGTGATGCCACCTTTTCATTTCTCCCCTCTCAGGTACTCTGCTTTTCTCAAATCCCTACTCTTTCAGTACTCAACATTCCTACTCTCCGGCCACCATCGAGGGCTTGACTCCCTCTTTAGATAAGCTTATAGTTTTCCCATGTGCCTCTCTTGGCATTCTCCAAAGAGCCCATCAAGCTTATGGCACTGCCTCATTACAAACAGCAATCCCAGTTGTCCCATCCTAATCTCTTGCTGACCTTCCCACCCAGCATGCCTGCGGGGGGCTAATCTTAGCTATTTTCTCCCCATCCAACTCATCCCACCCACTGCTGACCCTCTGGACATTGACAGTGGATGAGCTATCACTGCTCCTCTTTGGATCTTCCTCCAGAATGTCCACTTACTGCCCCTGCCATCCTTGAGCTTGTGCATCAACTTTGTGACCTTCACGGAAACCTGGCTGAGGGGTGATGACACCTTCCCTCTAACTGAAGCTTCCCCACCACTTGCCCCACCCAAGACTGTTGCAGTGACAGTGTGGCTCGAATCACCAAATCACACCTTGGCCTGTCCCCTTATCCCTCGGTCACTTTCTCCTCCTTTGTGCATCTCATTTTGTTCCACCCCTCTCACCTCTCATTTAAAATTCTCCTTCTCTACAGCTCACCCAAATACCATCAAAACTTTCTCACCAAGTTATCTTCATTTTTTTCTTCAATCAGCCTCTGCACCAGCTTCTCATTCTTGCTAATTTCAGTCTCCATTTCAACTCATCAAGCTCTTCTCTCCTGAGTTCATTGCCCTCTTATCCTCCCTTAATCTCTCCCTCCACGTAAACTCCCCAAATTCATGTTCACAGCCACCCTCTTGACCTTGCCATCTCTTGTGGTCTTGCTACTCCAATCATATCAATCACAGGATAAGACCATCTTTGATCACTTCCTTGTATCACTCTCCACCCACATTTCCCTTTCACCATTCCAACCTACTTCCTTCTGAGACAAGGAGGCCAACAACTAGCGTGGAATCTCCCTGCTCAGCATAGTGGGGAAAGTCTTTGCTCAAGTCACTTTAAACAGGCTCCAGAAGCTGGCCGAGCGTGTCTACCCTGAGGCACAGTGTGGATTTTGAGCAGAGAGATCGACCATTGACATGCTGTTCTCCCTTCGTCATATACAGGAGAAATGCCGTGAACAACAGATGCCCCTCTATGTTGCTTTCATGATCTCACCAAAGCCTTTGACCTCGTCAGCAGACATGGTCTCTTCAGACTACTAGAAAAGATCGGATGTCCACCAAAGCTACTAAGTATTTATTCCATGACAATATGACAACTCATTCCATGACAATATGAAAGGCACAATTCAGCATAGCGGCGCCTCATCAGACCCCTTTCCTATCCTGAGTGGCGTGAAACAGGGCTGTGTTCTCGCACCCACACTTTTTGGGATTTTCTTCTCCCTGCTGCTCTCACATGCGTTCAAGTCTTCAGAAGAAGGAATTTTCCTCCACACAAGATCAGGTGGCAGGTTGTTCAACCTTGCCCGTCTAAGAGCGAAGACCAAAGTACGGAAAGTCCTCATCAGGGAACTCCTCTTTGCTGACGGTGCTGCATTAACATCTCACACTGAACAGTGTCTGCAGAGTCTCATCGACAGGTTTGCAACTGCCTGCAACAAATTTGGCCTAACCATCAGCCTCAAGAAAACGAACATCATGGGGCAGGACGTCATAAATGCTCCATCCATCAATATCTTGAACCACTTCCAGAGCGTGGTCAAGAGTTCACCTACCTAGGCTCAACTATCACCAGTAACCTGTCTCTCGATGCAGAAATCAACAAGCGCATGGGAAAGGCTTCCACTGCTATGTCCAGACTGGCCAAGAGAGTGTGGGAAAAAGGCGCACTGACATGGAACACAAAAGTCCGAGTGTATCAAGCCTGTGTCCTCAATACCTTGCTCGACAGCAGTGAGGCCTGGACAACGTATGTCAGCCAAGAGCCATGTACAAGGAACATACTTCAAATAAATGCAAAAGTACTGCAAAGGCAGCCAGTCCAAATCCCAAAATGAAGATCACATCACCAACACAGAGTGCAAGTGAAACTTACAAGTGAAAATATACAAACTGGGTGGTTTTATTTTAATAAAAAAAAGTCGAGATGAAACTCTCCGCCAAACATTCCATCTTCACTGCCTCCGGAGAATCCTTGGCATCAGGTGGCA